>NC_091958.1:2839688-2867188 GCF_031021105.1 Erythrolamprus reginae
AAACAGGGCAGTCTTGTTAAGTTAGAACGTGAAACTCTGTGATAGAGAAAGATAAGAAATGTTATCATTTACAACATAAGAGAATATTATATTGAACTATAGGTGTCCTGGGTTTGATTGTTGTTGGGGTTTCCCCCCCCTAGACATTTTATTACCAAACTAGGTAACATCATCAGGGAATCGGGTTGACAACAACCCAATCAAGGAACTATAAAGATTCTTTCTACCAACACTGACAGGACAAGCCTCTAGTATATAAAATGAGAGCAAATCCTATTCCCTACTAGCATTGAAAGAGAGAGAAAGAGAGAAAGGAAAGAAAAAAGAGAAATAAATAAATAGAGAAACAAATAGAGAAAAAGAAAGAGAGAGAGAGAGAAAGAAAGGGAGAAAAAGAGAAATAAATAAACAGAAACAAATAGAAAAAAAGAAAGAGAAAGAAAGAAAGAAAGAAAGAAAGATAAATGGCGAGAGAAGGGGAGAAAAAGAGAAATAAATAAACAGATAAACAAATAGAAAAAGAAAAAAAAAGAAAAAAGAAAGAAAGATAAATGGAGAGAGAAGGGGAGAAAAAGAGATAAACAAATAGAAAAAGAAAGAAAGAAAAATGGAGAGAGAAGGGGAGAAAAAGAGATAAACAGATAAGCAAATAGAAAAAGAAATAAAGAAAGATAAATGGAGAGAGAAGGGGAGAAAAAGGGAAAGAAATAAACAGATAAACAAATAGAACAAGAAAGAAAAAAGAAAGAAAGAGAAAAAGAAAGAAAGAAAGAAAAACAAAAAGATAAAGGGAGAAAGGAGAAAAAGAGAAAAAAATAGACAGAAAAAGAGAACGAAAGAGAACAGGAAAGAGAGAAAGAGAGAGGGAGGAGAACCATTGATTAGCAGGACAGGAATTGTTTGCCTTATTAAAAAACATAGATGGGGGGCTGCATTTTAATGTTTCTTCCCCTTTTTGATTGGGGAGGTGGGCTCAGTAGCTAATTTCCCAGGCCCTGGACTGCTTTGGGATTTCTCCCCCCCCCTCCTTCCTCTCCATTTCACCCCTCCCTTCTCCGGCCTGGGGAGCTTCTAGAGCCAAGCCCCCTCCCCGCCCCCCCCCTCCATGCCCCCAAACCACAAGTGGGAATGTCTTCAGAAACCATTAATGCAGGAAGTCGGTCTGCCCCCCCCCCCAAGAAACCCAGGAGCCATAAGGAACGGAAAACAGGCTATGAAAGGAGACCTTTCATAGCCTCTCTTTTCAGGTGGCATTTCACTGGAGAATTTAAAGAGTTTATTCAGGTACTTGCACATTTCCCCAGCTGTCTGAATTGGGCAGTGTGGCAGGCTCTGAGTCAGCCCTGGTTGCTTTTAAAAAAGGACCAGGAAAGGACAGCTGGGGAGATGAAGGAGCCTTGGTTGACACCTCAGCTGTGATGGATGAAGGCAAGGCTGGGAACAGGGCACCTCAAAGCCATTCAATGAAGCCTTCCGAATACAGAGCGCTTCCATTTCTCTCTCTCTCTCTCTCTCTCTCTCTCTCTCTCTGTGTGTGTGTGTGTGTGTGTGTGTGTGTAAGGACAGAGTCTTCGGAGAGGGGAGGCATACAAATCTAATAAATAATAATAATAATAATAATAATAATAATAATAATAATAATAATAATAATTATTATTATTATTATTATTATTATTATTATAGAAACATAGAAACATAGAAACATAGAAACATAGAAACATAGAAACATAGAAACATAGAAACATAGAAACACAGAAACACAGAAACATAGAAACATAGAAACATAGAAGTCTGACGGCAGAAAAAGATCTCTTGGTCCATCTAGTCTGCCCTTATACTATTTCCTGTATTTTATCGTAGGATGGATATATGTTTATCCCAGGCATGTTTAAATTCAGTTCCTATGGATTTACCAACCACGTCTGCTGGAAGTTTGTTCCAAGCATCTACGACTCTTTCAGTAAAATAATATTTTCTCATGTTGCTTCTGATCTTTCCCCCAACTAACTTCAGATTGTGTCCCCTTGTTCTTGTGTTCACTTTCCTATTAAAAATACTTCCCTCCTGGACCTTATTTAACCCTTTAACATATTTAAATGTTTCGATCATGTCCCCCCTTTTCCTTCTGTCCTCCAGACTATACAGATTGAGTTCATTAAGTCTTTCCTGATACGTTTTATGCTTAAGACCTTCCACCATTCTTGTAGCCCGTCTTTGGACCCGTTCAATTTTGTCAATATCTTTTTGTAGGTGAGGTCTCCAGAACTGAACACAGTATTCCAATTATTATTATTATTATTATTATTATTATTATTATTATTATTATTATTTTAATGTCCTTGAGCTACAATCCTTGACAGAGGTCACCTTCGAAATATAAGAACAGGTTGACTAAAGGAGTCAAGGAACAAGAATTAATGTAAACGGGATGCGATTCCCATGGCACGAAATATTTAAAACTTAACCTATCTTTTCTTCTTATCTGTGGACGTTGAGTGGCATGCTGGGAATTGTAGCCTTCAAGGTTAAAGAGGGCCTGAAACAAAACACAATTGGATCAATTGTAGATTAAATTGGATTAAAATATCTGCCATATGTAGCACTATTTTCACATCTTTTCAGAGTGGGTTTGGCAGCATGTAAATTTAATAAATGAAAATATTTTCACCCTTCCCATCCCAGGAAAAAGTTACAAAGCAGGTTCTTCATCAATCCTCTTTCATGATGCAGTTTTCTTTTGTAAAAAAAGAAAGAAAATGCTTTTGTATTTGTTTTAACAGTCATTTTTTTTTTTTGGTGAAGGGTGTTTTGACTTGTCCTTTTGGCATTTTGAGCGGCCTCCCTTTTTTAATAATTGTGGTGGCTTATAAATACGTTGGATCAAAGTATATAATTAAGTCAACCAACCAATCCATAAATAAAAACATTGCTGGGTTTTAGAAGCCGAAGGCTGGGTGTTTGCAATAGGTAGGCATGTTAAGGGTAAAGTAAATAATGCGATGTTTGCTAAGCGGAATGAACTTAGCAACACCTCTTTTCCTCTCGGTGGAACAGAAGAAAGGACGCTTCCTTGTAACCTTTACGCTGTAGGTGGAAAACTCTCTGAAGATCTTGCCTGACCTTCCTGCAACATCCCAAGATGCGATTGGTCAGAAGATACCTGGCAGAGCTGGTGGAAACCAGAGGCCTATTCTTCCTTTCCCAGACCAGAGCAAGGAAGAGTTGTAAAAAACCAGGAGTTGGGGCTGCAAACAAGAATAATCTTTTATCAATCCCAAACCGCCTGCGATTCGAAGTTTCCTCAATGCAGAAGGAAAGGATTTCCATAACTCCTTCCGAAATTGTCTCCTCTCCAACATCATGCTGTATTAGATGGGCCCTGCTCCAACATTTCTTGCTATTGTTTCTTGAAAAAGGCACCGTTTTTTCCCCAACCTTGGAGACCTGAAGATGTATGGACTTCAATTTACAGACTTCAATGCCCTTCCATTCCCCCCTTCTCCTTCTCTTTCACCTCCTCCTCTTCCTTCTTCTCTCTTACTCTTTATCTCTCTTCCTCTTCTCCTTCTCTTTCACCTTATCCTTTTCTTCCCTTCCTCTTCCTCCTCTCCTTCTCTTCTCCTCCTCCTTCTCTCCTCCTCCTCTTCCCCATCCCTTTCTCCTCCTCCTTCTCGTCTTCTCCTTCTCTTCTCCTTCTCTCTTCTTCCTCTTCCCTTTCTCTTTCTCCCCTTCTCCTTCTCTCCTTCTCCTTCTCCTCCCACTCCTTCTCTCCTCCTCCTCCTCCTCTTCCCCATCCCTTTCTCCTCCTCCTACTTCTCTCCTTCTCCTTCTCCTCTCCTTCTCTCCTCTTCCCTTTCTCCTCCTCCCCTTTTCTTTTTCTTTCTCATTCTCTTCTCCTTCTCCTCCCACTCCTCCTCTCCTCCTCCTCCTCCTCTTCACCTTCCCTTTCTCCTCCTCCTATTTTCCTTCTCTTTCTCTTCCCCCTTCTCTCCTCCTCCTTCTCCCCTCCTTCTCCTTCTCCTTTCCTTTCTCCTCCTCCTCCTCCTCTTTTCCTTCTCTTTTTCTTCCCCCTTCTCTCCTTCTCTCCTCTTCCCTTTCTCCTCCTCCCCTTTTCTTTCTCTTTCTCATTCACTTCTTCTCCTTCTCCTCCCACTCCTTCTCTCCTCCTCCTCTTCACCTTCCCTTTCTCCTCCTCCTCCTCCTCCTCCTCCTCTTTTCCTTCTCTTTCTCTTCCCCCTTCTCTCCTCTTCCTTCTCCCCTCCTTCTCCTTGTCTTCTCCTCTCCTTCTCTTTCCCTTCCCTTTCTCTCCTTCTCTCCTCCTCCTCTTCCCCATCCCTTTCTCCTCCTCCTTCTCGTCTTCTCCTTCTCTTCTCCTTCTCTCTTCTTCCTCTTCCCTTTCTCTTTCTCCCCTTCTCCTTCTCTCCTTCTCCTTCTCCTCCCACTCCTTCTCTCCTCCTCCTCCTCTTCCCCATCCCTTTCTCCTCCTACTACTTCTCTTCTTCTCCTCTCCTTCTCTCCTCTTCCCTTTCTCCTCCTCCCCTTTTCTTTTTCTTTCTCATTCTCTTCTTCTCCTTCTCCTCCCACTCCTCCTCTCCTCCTCCTTCTCCTCTTCACCTTCCCTTTCTCCTCCTCCTATTTTCCTTCTCTTTTTCTTCCCCCTTCTCTCCTCTTCCCTTTCTCCTCCTCCCCTTTTCTTTCTCTTTCTCATTCACTTCTTCTCCTTCTCCTCCCACTCCTTCTCTCCTCCTCCTCTTCACCTTCCCTTTCTCCTCCTCCTCCTCCTCCTCCTCCTCCTCCTCTTTTCCTTCTCTTTCTCTTCCCCCTTCTCTCCTCTTCCTTCTCCCCTCCTTCTCCTTGTCTTCTCCTCTCCTTCTCTTTCCCTTCCCTTTCTCTTTCCCCTCTGCTCTCCTCTTGTATTCTCTTCAACCAGATCATTTATTCCAGAGGGAATATCAAGCCAGAGCAATTGGCCAAGGCGGGTGAACAATCAGTCTCTCCAATTGGGGTTTCACTCAGCTTCCAACAACAGGGAGCAAGATCCCCTCAGATAAAAGGGGCATCCAGTGAGAAAGATGCCCAGAAAAGACCCCCGAGAATGACAATCCAAGCAGCAACAACTGGAATCTGGAAGAAGAACAGCATGAAGCGGTTCAAAGCAAGTTCATTGATTTCAGCTGTGGGACCTGTGTTCCCAAATTTATTTATTTATTTTCCGGGGCAAGGTTTTGCTGGAGGGAGGGCCCTTTGAAAATCTTGGCGGTCTTCAGCAGTTCCTGAGAGTTGGCAGAATATAAGAAGTCGCTGGATGTTTCGGTCTGAATGAGTCATTTGCATTTCAGGCT
The DNA here is from genome assembly GCF_031021105.1 of Erythrolamprus reginae. NCBI lineage: Eukaryota > Metazoa > Chordata > Lepidosauria > Squamata > Dipsadidae > Erythrolamprus > Erythrolamprus reginae. The sequence continues at coordinate 2,845,031 of NC_091958.1, forward strand.
TCCTGGATTTGATGGAGAAGCTTAGGAAACCTAACCAAAACTCCTCTGTACTACCTTATGCGCATTTTTTTCCCCTTTAAAAAAGGACATGGAATCCTTCAGCCATTCCCTTACATGAAATATTTCCTTGATTTGGCAGGACATGAAGAAAAGGAAGGAGAACGGAGCATCAAAAGAAAACCAGTTTCTGACAGCCGCTCCAAGTATTTACTTCATGTAGGATAAAAAATAAAAAGGAGTTTTAATCCTTGCAGACACGGAGAGAGTCGGGGTGTTTGCTAAGCCGGTGTGTGAGTTTGATTAAAATCTGACGTTCGAGTTTTAGATGACAAAGTGAAGCATTCAGCACAAAGCCGATGAATGCCGTGAGATATGTTTTTTTTTTTTTTTAAAGTGTCTCCGTTTTGTCAGATTGCCAGAGCAAGGATTGGTAGGGGGTGGAGGGACCTGGTTTGGGGTTAATCTTGACAGGAAATTCAAAACAGTTTTTTTTTAAAAAAGGAGAGGAGTAAATGGATAAGTTGCAATTAAGTTCCAATCAAGGTTTTGAAAATGCATCTTTGAGTTGAGCTGAACAGAAAGCAAACAGATGATGCCAGGTGATAAAAAAACCCCAAAAAACTGAATCATTGCCCAGGGAGAGAAAAACAGAAAAAGAACAAAGGATTTATGGGAAGGGAAGGGAAAAGAGGGGAAGGAAGGAAGGAAAGAAGGAAGGAAAGGAGAGAAGGAAGGAAAGGTGGGAAGGAGAGAAGAAGGAAAGGAGGGAAGGAAGGAAATCAAGAGAGAAAGAAGGAAGGTCAGAAAGGAGGGAAAGGAAGGGGAAGGAAGGAATGATGGAAGGAAGGAAAGAAGGTAGGAGAAGAAGGAAGGTTGGAAAAGAAGAAAGTAAAGAGAAAGAAGGGGGAAAGAAGGAAGAAAGGAAGGAAAGAAGGAAGGAGGAAAGAAGGAAGGTCAGAAAAGAGGAAAGTAAAGAGAAAGAAGGGGAGAAGAAGGAAGGAAGGAAGAAAGGAAGGAAGGAAAACAAGAGAGAAAAAAGGAAGGTCAGAAAGGAGGAAAGCAATAAAGGACAGTAGGGAGGAAAGAAAGAAGGAGAAAGAGAAAAGAAGAAAGGGAAGGGAAAGGAGGGGGAAGGAGGAAAGAACAGATGACTCTTCTTTTCAAATGAGAAATGGCTTTTTGGCAGCTGATGGGAAAGAGGTGGGACCTCTCAGCCTTCTCATCCCATCTCTGGGAGGTTTCAGGTGTCCTCTTCAAAAAGCCAAAAAGGTCACTGCGGGGGACAGTCTCCGGGCAAAAGGGCCATCAGGCTGCCAAAGTGTCAAACCGCTCAAAGACCGCTGGTGGAGATAAGAGCCGGGAAGGGGCCCAACCTCCAGCATCACCTTTTAGCTACCGGGAGCTGAGTTCCACTTCAAAGAGGAGAAGGAAAGCCTTGGCAGCCGGTGGGGGCCTGAAACAAATCAGGTTTGAAGGCCTAATGGTGGCTTATCGTATTCCAAGCAGAGGAAAGTGCCGACTGATTCAACAGGCACGCTTAAGGCTGCTCTTGAAAACATAAGCATTGGGCTAATGCAATTTAGATGTTGGTTTTCCTCATCTCCCTGGATCTAATGTAGGGATCTCTGCAATTCTTACACTACAAAAACATATGGACCACTTAGCTTAATCAAGGTAAAACAATAGACGCAATTTACATAGACTTTTGTAAAGCCTTTGATTCAGTAGTGCACGACAAACTACTTCTGAAATTAAAATCCTATGGCATCTCTGGACCACTATGTGATTGGATAACCGTGTTCCTGTTTAACAGACAACAAGTGGTCAAAATAGGAAATGCCCATATCAAATCCTACTCTTGTCAACAGTGGTGTCCCTCAAGGCAGTGTTCTAGGACCAACACTCTTCATACTCTACATAAACAATCTTTGTGATCATATTATAAGCAACTGTGTTCTCTTTGCTGACTATTTAACACCACTGATAATGCTGCTACCCTTCCAAAATACCAGGACCATGTAGCTGAATGGCCAAACAACTGACAAAGTCTCAAACAACAAATGCTCTGTTGGCAAAAGGAATCAGAATACAAAATACAAACTTGGAGGAAACGAACTTGTAGATGACCCTCACTTTGTCGAAGACCTTGGAGTACTCATATCCAACAATCTTTAAATGATTAAGATGATTAAAGCATTTATGGGTAAAAACGTACTATTAATTATTTTATTAAATTATTAAATAAGAGCTAGGGTGGCGCAGCAGGTAGAGCGCAGTACTGCACGCCACTAAACCTGACTGCTAGATCTGCAGGTCAGCAGTTCAAATCTAATGACTGGCTCAAGGTTGACTCAGCCTTCCATCCTTCCGAGGGTGGGTCAAATGAGGACCCGGATTGTGGGGGCAATAGGCGGGCTCTGTTAAAAAAAAAAGTGCTATGGCTAACATGTTGTAAGCTGCCCTGAGTCTAAGGAGAAGGGTGGCATTAAATAATTTAAATAAATAAATAAATAAGGTGTTGTGGTTCAGCCTGAGGCAGATCAAAGGCCAGCTGCGTCTCTGCTGGCTCCATGCCGGAGGAGGCTGACAGCAAAGAGGAGGGGGGCTGAGCAGTCAGATGGGGGAGGGTTCAGTCAGGAATGTGACGAGGAAGAACAGCATGGGAGCCCCGGGGAGGGCTCTCCCCTGCCAGTAGCTTGGAGTGATTAGGTGACGAGGCACAAGCTGTCATTGACATGCGACAGAGAGACCTTTAGATGAAAGGAAGGATCAATTGAGGAAATATTATCAGCATTGAATAAGGAACACCAGGGCTTGGGTGTGGGTCCTCATTAGCAGGGAAGGGTTTATAAGGCAGGCAAGCTCTTGAAGCCATGTGGAGTGTTATCAGTTTGGAGTTCCTGTAACCTGCATTGTTTCTCGGCGTCTCTGTTCCTGGCTTGTGGCCCCAGCAGTCTTGAAGAACCGTGGGAGGTGTATGTCTGTTATCTACAGCCTCGTCTTGGCAGCAAGAATCCTATATTGATGCGATGGACAATGTATATATTTGGAGTTCCAGTGTTTTCCTGCTTTGTAAGGACATTTTCTGTCAGCTTCGTTTCTCTTGAACATTATAAAACTGTATTTGAATTTTACCGGTGTGTCTGGCTTATCTTTTTGGGTTGGTTGTAGCTTCCGGGGGTGAGCCAGACAGACAGACAGACATACATACATACATACATACATACATACATACATACATACATACATAAATAAATAAATACAAACAAATAAATAAATACAAACAAATAAAATAAATACAAACAAATAAACAACCAAATAAATGCTAAGGGACTAGACAAGAAAGAACAATTAAAAAAAGTATTCAATAAATACTGCATAAACTTATTACCCCCACCGCATCATCCCCCCCATGGGGGCAGCTGCCCCGAGTTCTTGGAGAGGGGCAGCATACAAATCTAATAAATTATTATTATTATTATTATTTATTATTATTATTATTATTATTATTATTATGATGCATTAGGTAGAGGCGAAGATATTTTTAGCTGGTTTAAGTCATGTGGGAGTGGGTAAACTGGAAGTCAGTCAAGAAGTTTCAAGCCAAGACCCTTTTCTGAGCTTTATTCTTTTTATTTTGATGGAGGGGGGAGCCAGCCCCCCCCCCTGGATTTTATAGAAACCACCAGCTAAGAAACCTGAAAAGGAAAACCGGCTGAGTGATGGGAGGAAACTTTCCAAGTGTTTTATCTCCGTTTTTTTTTTAACAAAAGAATGCAAATCGTTGAAACTCAAACCTGAGAAAGCTCTCGCTGGAAAGCAGCCGTGCGTTTCACCCTTCTTATGTTTTAACCAAACCGGGCGTCTTTGGCCTCGGCCACGAGGGCTTTTTCCTCCATTAACTGCGGGGTTTCCAGGAACTCCTTGGCACAAGCGGAAGATTTCGGTGCTGATGTGGAGTAATCGCAGGCCGGAGAAGTAAACGATGGGAAATCTCCAAACCCAAATCAATGCAACTCGAAGGGAGAGTTTGTATTCCCTCTACAGGAGGATATTTGTAGCTTGGAGTTGAAAAGGTTCTTGGTCCTTGGTGGTCTCTGAAGCTGGTGGGTTTCTGAAGTTGGTGGACGTTTCATGATCCAAATAGAGAACATCATCAGGTTAGAAGGGGAGGGGGTTTGTGGAGGAGGAGGAGGAGGAGGAGGAGAAGGATGGGAGGAGAATGACGATTGTGGGGATCTTGGTGCTCTCTGAGCTTGCTGGTTTTCTTGTGGACGTTTCATTACCAAACTAGGGAACATCATCAGTGCTAGAAGGGAGTGGGTTTGTGGAGGAGGAGGAGGAGGAGGAGGGGAGGACCAGGACGATTGTGGAGATCTTGGTGCTCTCTGAGCTTGCTGGTTTTCTTGTGGATGTTTCATTACCGAACTAGGTAACTATCCTAATCAGTGCTAGGAAGGAGTGGGTTTTTCAGAGAGGAGGAGGAGGACTGCCATGGAATTGCTCTAGAATTTGCCTGCTTTGAGGCTATGAATGTTTCATTGGGAGGGACTGAAAGAGGGCGAGGGGGGGGGGTCAGGGGTTTGGTTCAGGGAGCCCCTCCCTCCCCATCTGCCATTTATAATCATCTTCTGCTGGAATGCTGGAGGAGGAATTCCGAAATTGCATTTCTTGGAAAGAATGTCCTTGCTGCAGAGGAGAAAGCTGCCAAATCTGTAGATACGCTAGTCAACCATTGCATGAGTTCTAACTTAGAAGTAGGTGCCATGATACAACTATGCCGCCAGAGGTTTCCTTCCTTCCTTCCTTCCTTCCTTCCTTCCTTCCTTCCTTATTTCCTTTCCTCCCCCCTCTTTTCTCTCTACTTTTCTATCTCCTTCCTCCCTCTCTTCCTTTCCTGTACTCTTCCTTCCTTCCTTTCTTTCTTCCTTTCTTCCCTCCCTCCCCCCCTCTTTCCTTCCCCCTCCCTTCCTTTCTCCCCTTCCACCCACCCTCCCTCCCCTTTTACTCTATTTTTTTCTTCCTTCTCTTTATATTTCTTTCTTTCCTTCTTTCCTTCTTTCCTCTTCCTTCTTTCCTTCTTCTTCTTTCCTTCTTTCCTTCTTTCCTTCTTTCCTTCTTTCCTTCTTTCCTTCTTCCTTCTTTCCTTCTTTCCTTCTTTCCTTCTTTCCTTCTTTCCTTCTTTCCTTCTTTCCTTCTTTCCTTCTTTCCTTCTTTCCTTCTTCCTTCTTTCCTTCTTTCCTTCTTTCCTTCTTTCCTTCCTTCCCTTCCTTCCTTCTTTCCTCCTTTCCTTCCTTCCCATCCCTCCCTCCATCCTTCCCTCCCTCCCTCCCTTTTTCTCTATTCTCTTCTCTTCTTCCTTCTCTTTATCCTCTCTCCCTCCCTTCTTCGCCATTGTGAATGTAGCATCCTTCTGGGTAAAACAGGGCAGGCGAGGGAGATGAGAGGCCCGGCCTGGTGCGGTTAGTGGCCAATAAATCCTTGGCTGTCTGCTCTAATTGCTCTAACAGGAAAGCACTTAATTATGTAATTGAGATGCCAGGTTGGCCACCGTGTGTGTGTGTGTGTGTGTGTGTGTGTGTGTGTGTGTGTTGTGGTGTGGTCTAAGGGGATGAGAGAGAATGAAATCCAAGAGAGAGGGAGAGAGGGAGAGTTTTATCGGACTCTGTTTCCTGGTCTAGTTAAATTTAGAACCCACCAGACGGATCTGTCTGTGCAAACAGAGAAGATGTGTGGGAAAGTGGAACCTGGCACATTCTTTGTGAAATGGCTTTTTCTTCAGATACGTGGGATTTCTGCTTTGTGTGTGTGTGGGGGGGGGGGGGGGCTGGTTAACCAGCGAAGGTTTTCTACCCCTGAGTGAATTTCCATAAATGCAAGAAATAGGGATATTTCCTACCTGAGGGGTAGAGTATCAGGCCCAGGGCATGAGAGGAAAATATACATTTCCCGAGCAAACATCGGTTGGAGTTTCATTGGATAAAGAAAACATTTTGTAGTTCTGGATTGGTTTCAATCAGGTAAGGACCCTTCATATCTCCAACTTGGACTGGGAAAAGGAATCCTTCCTTCCTTCCTTCCTTCCTTCCTTCCTTCTTTCCCTCTTTCTTTTTTTCTCTCTTTCTCTCTTTCTTTCTCTCTTTCTTTCTTTCCTTCCTTCTTTCTCTCTTTCTCTCTTTCTTTCTTTCTCTCTTTCTCTCTCTCTCTTTCTTTCTTTCTTTCCCTTCCTTCCTTCTTTCTCTCTCTCTTTCTCTCTCTTTCTTTCTTTCTTTCTCCCTTTCCTTCCTTCCTTCCTTCCTTCCTTCATTCTTTCTTTCTTTCTCTCTCTCTCTCTTTCCTTCTTTCCTTCCCAGTGGTTAGAACGCAGGTTAACTCTGCCCAGCACCAACAGTTCGATCCTGACCATCTCAAGGTTGACTCAGCCTTCCATCCTTCCAAGGTGGGTCAAATGAGGACCCAGATTGTTGGGGGCAAGAGGGCTGATTCTCTGTAAATCGCTTAGAGAGGGCTGTAAAAGCACTAGGAAGCAGTATATAAATCTAATTGCTATTATGGAACCAGACGGTGGTTTTTGGTAGACGTCAGGGGGTTTGCCTTTGGACGTGGTGCCTTGTGAATCTCTCCCCTTTGCCCCGCCATTGGAAAAAACTGAGAGTAAGCACTAGGGGTTGTAGTCAAACAAGGGAAAATGAGGCAGGGAATTAGGAAAGGCAGCCAATCCAAACAAAGTTAAATGGACTGGATTCATGGGGAAGAATGGATCCCTCTGGGCTTCCAGAGACCGGACAAGGCAGCCTGTCGTTTGCATGTAATTTACTCATTTTTCACCCCGCCTTCCTTCCAGGCCTGTCCAGCCCAGCCACAAAAACAGGAGGGGAAAAAAAGATTATACAAAATGCTGATTGTTTTTATTTTATTTTCTTCCTCCATACGTTAAATAGGTACATCACCATAAACAATATATAGAGAAATATATAGAGATATAGAGAAATGGAGATGGAGATAGATAGATGTGAGGGGGTCTGTAGATATGATAGATAGATAGATAGATAGATAGATAGATAGATAGATGATAGATAGATAGATGATAGATAGATAGATAGATAGATAGATAGAAATGTAGAAATGTAGAAACGTAGAAATGTAGAAACGTAGAAACGTAGAAACGTAGGAAACGTAGAAGATTGACGGCAGAAAAAGACCTCATCTAGTCTGCCCTTATACCAGTCTGCATTATAGTCTGGCCTTATACTATTTCCTGTATTTTGTCCTTAGGATAAATCTATGTTTATCCCAGCATGTTTAAATTCGGTTCCTGTGGATTGACCAACCACGTCTGCTGGAAGATTGTTCCAAGCATCTACTACTCTTTCAGTAAAATCATATTTTCTAATGTTGCCTCTGATCTATCCCCCCAACTAACCTCAGATCGTGTCCCACAGCGTTGGCCTTCTCCAGGTCCCGTCTACTAAACAATATCATCTGGCAGGACCTAGGGAAAGAACCTTCTCTGTGGTGGCCCCGGTCCTCTGGAATCAACTCCCCCCGGAGATTAGAACCGCCTCCACCCTCCTTGCCTTTCATAAGTTACTGAAGACCCATTCTATATCACCAGGTATGGGATAATTGAGATATCCCGGGCTAATATAGTTTATGTATGGTATGACTGAGTTGTATGGTTTTAATGATATGGGTTTTTAGATGTTTTTAAGTATTGGATTTGTCATGTTGTTTATCAATGTTGTGAGCCGCTCCGAGTCCTCGGAGAGAGGCGGCATACACATCTAATAAATTATATGATGATGATGATGATGATGATGATGATGATGATGATGTCAATACAACACAGCAAATGAGATCACTATGCTGGATTTCGTATTTCATCACCAGTCGGGTGCTTCCCAAGCACCTAGGACTGCGTGATGTAGCGGCGAATTATGTTTGCCGATCCCAGTAAAGTGGCCTTTTGCAATTGACAGATGGAGATTTTATCAATTCCGATGGTTTTCAAATGTCCGCCGAGATCCTTTGGCACTGCACCCAACATGCCAAGCACCACTGGGACCACTTTCACTGGCTTATGTCAGAGTCGTTGCAGCTCGACTTTTAGATCTTCGTATTTCACTAATTTCTCTAGCTGCTTCTCCTCAATTCTGCTGTCTCCTGGGATTGCGATGTCGATGATCCATACTTTCTTTTTCTCCACAATCAGGATGTCTGGTGTGTTATGCTTCAGAATTCGGTCAGTCTGAAGTCGGAGGTCCCACAGTAGTTTTGCTTGCTCTTTTTTGACCACTTTTTCGGGCTTATGATCCCACCAGTTCTTTGCCACTGGTAAATGGTAGTTCCGGCACAAGTTCCAGCACAAGTATTGTTGTTGTTGTTGTTGTTGTTGTTATTATTATTATTATTACTATTACCATTACCATTATTATTATTGTTGTTGTTGTTGTTGTTGTTGTTGTTGTTGTTATTATTATTATTATTATTATTATTATTATTATTATTATTATTATTATTAAACTTGGGACTTTGAGCTTTGGATCCTGTCCGTCTCCATTCTCCTCCAGACGTTTTCCCAACCATGTCAGACTCCAGAAGACCTCTTGGAGCACAAAGTGCCCATTCGTCTTTTCCACGCACACGCCTTGCTCCGACTTTGGGAGAAGGATGATTTTCCGTTACCCAGCTGACCCCCGTTGTGTGTTCTATTAGCACCACATGTTAAAACTTTTTATATTTTTAGTAAACCCTGACCTCTCGCCTCCTCCGTCATTTCCCACTGGCTCACATACAGCACATGTGGTCGGCAGAAGGGCTAATGGTTTTCATTTGTGTACCGTAACCGGCTCGCATCAGAGGCCTGCCGAAAGAGAGGGCGGGGTTCACGGCAATCAGCGTGTAATATGATTTTATTGGTCACAAGACTCACAACAATCACAACCAAGCATGGGGATGTTTGCTGAAAAGCAGGGTTTTTTGACTGAGGTCTCTACTGGGTGCCCTGCAGTTTTGGGTGAAACAGCAGCCTTGAGGACTCGCCTCACTGGGGTGTGTTTGTTTGTGTGTGCTTGTGTGTGTGTGTTTGTGTGTGTGTATGTGTTGACTTAACCCAAACATGTGCTCACCACACATCCTTGAAGCATGCTTGTGGCATTCTAGGATTATCCTCAAACCCAGCTTTGTAAGACTTTTAGCTTAGCTAGATAAATGGTCAAAGCAATGGAAACTGCAGTTTAATGTTTCCAAATGTAAAATAATGCACTTGGGGAAAAGGATTCCTCAATCTGAGTATCGTATTGGCAGTTCTGTGTTAGCAAAAACCTCAGAAGAGAAGGATTTGGGGGTCATGATTTCTGACCGTCTCCAAATGGGGGAACAGTGCGGTCAGGCGGTAGGGAAAGCAAGTAGGATGCTTGGCTGCATAGCTAGAGGTACAACAAGCAGGAAGAGGGAGATTGTGATCCTGCTGTATAGAGTGCTGGTGAGACTCCATTTGGAATACTGTGTCCAGTTCTGGAGACCTTGCCTACAAAAAGACATGGATCAAATTGAACGGGTGCAAAGACGGGCTACAAAAATGGTGGAAGGTCTTAATCATAAAACGTATCAGGAAAGACTTCATGAACTCAATCTGTATAGTCTGGAGGATGGAAGGGAAAGGGGGGACATTGAAACATTTAAATATGTCAAAGGGTTAAATAAGGTTCAGGAGATAAGTGTTTTTAATAGGAAAGTGAACCCAAGAACAAGGGGGTACAATATGAGGATAGTTGGATCAGAAGTAACGTGAGAAAATATTATTTGATTGAAAAAGTCATAGATGCTTGGAACAAACTTCCAGCAGATGTGGTTGGTAAATCCACAGGAACTGAATGTAAACATGCCTGGGATAAACATAGATCCATCCTAAGATAAAATACAGGAAATAGTATAAGGGCAGACTATAATGGCAGACTGGTATAAGGGCAGACTAGATGAGGTCTTTTTCTGCCGTCAATCATCTATGTTTCTATGTTTCTACATTTCTACATTTCTACATTTCTACATTTCTACATTTCTACATTTCTACATTTCTACATTTCTACATTTCTACATTTCTACAGAATAGATGGAACAGGAGGTCTTTTTCTGCCATCAATCTTCTATATTTCTATGTTTCTCACTGGTGTGTGCGTATTTGTGTGTGTGTTTGTTTGTGTGTGTGTGTGTGTGTTGGCTTAACTCAAACATGTGCTCGCCACACTTGCTTGGCATTCTAGGATTATCCTCAAACCCAGCTTTGTAAGGCTCTTAGCTCATAGGTTTACATCCAACTTTGCAGAACCGTTTCCCTTAAGGGGGCATTCCGAGACCTCACTAAAAAGCTGAGTTTGGTTATTTGGGTTTATTTTTCCTAATTAGCTCCTGGCTGACAAGGCCACCTCTGAAGGAACACCCCCCCTACCCCCCAGCCTTAAGGTGTTCTGCAAAATAGAATAAATCAATAACAGCAACCATAACATTGAATTAACAAAGAACACCCGCTTAATGCAATCGAGATAATGGTATCTCCTTAGCCCTAACTCAATTACGGGGCCAAATAAACAGGTGAGTTTTCAGGGCGCCTTGGAAGCCCTGCCCTGGTGGGATTCAGTAATGTGAGAGCTACAGCAAGAAGGGAAACCGAGCGCCTACATTTTTCCCTCAAAGGAGCAAAGCAAGATCGACCTCTGGGATTGGGTTCCACAAACGTGGCGACACGGTCAGCCTCGTAGGGTCCATTTAAAAGTGCGTGAATGCATCCGTGAGTTTACGACAGTGTTCCTCAACCCAAGCAATTCTAAGGTGCTTGGACTTCAACTCCAAAAATTTCTAATTTTATTTTATTTTCATTTTTTTATAATTTTTTTAAATTAATTTTTAACAAATTTATATTACACACGACATAAAACAGTGCATAGCGAATTGTGCCCACCACCCCCACACACACATTCCCCACCACCAAATCGGGGGTGTTTCTTGTATAGTCCCCTTGACCCAAGAGCAATATATCTATTTACATATTATAGAGTGATTCCAAATTATTTCTTGTAGCTTGGTCTTGGATTCTGCTCGTCATATATCGTCTTACCTTGTCCCACCATCCCATCAGTTGTCCCAACTCAGTTTCATTATCCGAATTTATCCTTTTATCCATAATTTCAAATTGAATATGGTCCACCATGTACCTATACCAATTTTGCATTGTCCATTTTGTTGCATCCTTCCAACCCAAGACTATTACTGCCTGAGCGCTTTCTATTGCTGCTTTTTTATTTCTCTAAATTCTCCCATCACATTGCTTTTAACTAGTACTGCCATTTAGAAACATAGAAACATAGAAGTCTGACGGCAGAAAAAAACCTCATGGTCCATCTAGTCTGCCCTTATACTATTTCCTGTATTTTATCTTAGGATGGATATATGTTTATCCCAGGCATGTTTAAATTCAGTTACTGAGGATTTATCTACCACGTCTGCTGGAAGTTTGTTCCAAGGATCTACTACTCTTTCAGCCAAATAATATTTTCTCATGTTGCTTTTGATCTTTCCCCCAACTAACTTCAGATTGTGTCCCCTTGTTCTTGTGTTCACTTTCCTATTAAAAACATTTCCTTAGTGATTGTCCATTGTATATTTAGCATTCTATTGATGTCCTCTTTCACTTTTTGCCAAAATTCCTGCACTATCAGGCATTCCCAAAACATATGCATAAAAACTCCTTTATCTTGGCACCCATGTCAACATTTCTATTTTTATGACCTTTTATTGGTGCACATTGTTGGGAGTGGAGATATGCTTCACTGACGACCCCTCTTCTGTGACCAGATGCAATAGGCCGAGTTCAGGGGTGGGCTTCAAAAATTTTAGCAAGGGGTTCTCTGCTCGATTAATAGGTGGGCGTGACCATTTTTGCCCTCCCTGAGCTCTGGAGGCTTCCTTCGAGCCTCTGGGAGGGTGGAAATGGCCTCTCCAGGCTCCAGAGGCCTTCTGGAGGCCAGAAATGGGCCTGCTAGGCTTCTGTTAGTCCTATTTCCCCCCCTTCCTGAGCTTCTGCATAAGCCCTGCACTTACCTGAAAAAAAACGGGCCACGTGGGGAATGCTGGGAAGGATAGGTGGGGCCATCCAGGAATAGGATTGTCAGGATTACAGGTAATCTGCGAGACTGCCTTCTGCTGCACGAATCCCAGTGAGTTGGCCTTCTCCGGGTCCCATCGACTAAACAATGTCATCTGGCGGGACCCTGGGGAAGAGCCTTCTCTGTGGTGGCTCCGACCCTCTGGAACCAGCTCCCCCCAGAGATCGGGATTGCCCCCACCCCCCTTGCCTTTCGGAAACTCCTTAAAACCCACCTCTGCCATCAGGCATGGGGGAATTGAAACATCTCCCCCTTGCCCATGTAGTTTTTGTGTATGATTCGATTGTGTGTTGTTTTTTATATACTGGGGGGTTTTTTTTGGATTTTTTAATTTAAAACTGTGATCTAGATTTTTAAATATTAGATTTGTTACTATGTACTGTTCTTCACCATTGTTGTGAGCCACCCCAAGTCTGCGGAGAGGGGCGGCATATAAATCCAATGAATCTAATCTAACCTAATCTAATCTAATCTAATCTAATCTAATGTTCCAATTACAGTAGAAAGGCTGTAATTATTTTAAAATGGAACGACTGCTGAGTCACCATGAATGTGCTACAACCTGATTGGTTAAGAATTGTATAAACTGTAATGCACCTTTGCATTGGTGTGGTCCGTAGTGGTCAGTTCTGGGTGGTTCTTTGGGGTTTGTAGTCCAGTGGTGGTGTGTTGTTTAGTAAGATAGTATTGGTGTCCTGTAAATAGAATACAGTGGTCCCCCGATTATCGCGAGGGTTCTGTTCCAGGACCCCTCGCGATGATCGGTTTTTCGCGAAGTAGCGGTGCGGAAGTAAAAACACCATCTGCGCATGCGCAGATGGTGTTTTTACTTCCGCCGCAGCAGCGAGGAGCCGAAGATTGGGGTTTCCCCGCCGCCCACGCAAACTCCTCGCTGCTGCCGCGCCTGCCGCTTGTCCGCCCGCCGCTTGTCCGCCACCTGCCTGCCCGCGCGCCTGCCCTTCGCCCGCCCACGCCGTTTGCTCGCGCCGCTTCCCAGCTGAGTCCTGAAGCGAACTTCCGCGTTTGGTTTCAGGACTCAGCTGGGAAGCGGTGCTGGGGTTTCCCCGCTGCCCACGCAAACTCCTCGCTGATGCCGCTCGCCCTCCCGCCAGCAAGAGGGGGAAGACCCAGGGAAGCCGCCCAGCAGCTGATCTGCCCGGCGCCATCTACGCATGCGTGGCCATAGAAAAAAGGGCGCGCATGCGCAGATGGTGTTTTTACTTCCGGGTTGAAAAATCGCGATATAGCGTTTCGCAATGATCGAGATCGCGAAACTCGGGGGACCACTGTATAGAGAATACAGTTTTGCTACAAAGAAGTAAAATTCTTCTCAAAGGTTCCTGCCGTATTGTCTTTCTTCTGCAACGTCTTCAGTTCCTGATATCTTGGCTGCTTCTGACCATTAAACTTCTGATGCAACTCTAACAAGGATTTGGGGGTTCTCCAAACTGCAGAATCTTAGCTAGATGTTCTCCCGAACCCCTGCGAACCCCCAATAGCAAGTGGCATGCTACCACATCTGCCCGAGGGACCTAAAGTTCCTAACTTGGGATCCATGAAAGGATCGGTTTTACAATCCTGGTCGGAAAACTTTGTGGTCCATTGTGCGTCCTTGTCTTCTCCTTGGTAGTCAAGGCGGCAAGGTAGGAAGGCCACCTCCCTTACAAGACACACAGAAGCCCCTGTTGCAGCCAAATGACTTCAGAGGGCGAGGAAAGAAAATAATAATAATATATAATTTCTGGGTAACGTCTGTTGCTTCAGAGATTTCTACCCACGCAAGGAGGAGACAGCCCGCTAGTTTTTTAATAGCGCCCAGCTCAAAAATAAACACAATCCTGCCTCTGTTTCCTTTATTCCCACCATTTATGTTCTGCTTAATGGTTGCACCATTTGAAGTGGCCTGTAAAATTCTTGAGGGAAGAAGAGAAAGATGGAGGCAACGTGAGAACAGCTACTGAAGTGAAAAGATAATGGGCCAAATTTTAAAGGTTTGAAACAACTGCTTGTTCATCCATGGAGAAGATAAAACATTGGGTCTTCTTTCCCGAGATGAGATGTGGATAACCTGTTTTGGACCTCTGCTCTTTTTAGGCTGGCAAAGAAATTTCCTGGGCTAGCAAAAAGATTTCACAAATTCTATTTCTAGCTTTGCAAGAGACTCGTTCTCTTTGTAAACTGGGGTTTATTGAAGCATTGGGAAGACAAACCTAACTACACCAGCCACAAAATTCCCTGAACTTTCACGGAATGTGTTTGGTTGCATTGTTCTGGGTTTAACTCCAGCTATCTTTTGACGTTTCTTTAGAATTGGCTGGTCAGGATTTTTTTAAAAAAATGTTCTACAATAGGCTGCCAGCACTTCAAAATGTTCCTGGAACATTGTAAGTGGGGAATTCACAGTACATAGTATTTTATACTAGGTTCACTCAGAGTTATGGTCTCTCCTCCTCCTCCTTCCTTCTCCTCCTCTTCCTCCTCCTCTTTTCTTCTACTTTTTGTTCCTTCTCTTCCTCTTCTTTTTCCTCCTCCTCTTCCTCTTTCCTCCTCCTCCTCTTCCACTTCCTCCTCCTCCTCCTCCTCCTCCTCCTCTTCTTCCTCTTCTTTGTCATCTTCTTCCTCTCCCTCTTCCTCCTCCTCTTTTCTTCTACTTTTTGTTCCTTCTCTTCCTCTTCTTTTTCCTCCTCCTCCTCCTCTTTCCTCCTCCTCCTCCTCCTCCTCCTCTTCTTCTTCGTCCTCTTCTTTGTCATCTTCTTCCTCTCTCTCTTCCTCCTCCTCTTTTCTTCTACTTTTTGTTCCTCCTCCTCCTCCTCCTCCTCCTCCTCCTCCTCTTCCTCCTTCCTCCTTCCTCCTTCCTCCTTCCTCCTTCCTCCTTCCTCCTTCCTCCTTCCTCCTTCCTCCTTCCTCCTTCCTCCTTCCTCCTTCCTCCTTCCTCCTTCCTCCTTCCTCCTCCTTCCTCCATCTTCCTCCTCCTCCTCCTCCTCTTCTTCCTCTTCCTCTTCTTCGTCATCTTCTTCCTCTCCCTCTTCCTCCTCCTTCTCCTCTTCTATCATTCTGAAAAAAGGACCATTCTAGGATTTTTGTTTGTTTGGATTGGACAATCCCTTTCAAAAGAAACATTGCTGGAACCAGAAACTCTCATTTCTATTGGCTCTGTGTGGGGTTTTTTTCTTCTTCTTGCAAGTTGCAAATTCAGGGGGAAAAAACGGCATTGCTACAGACAGCATCTTGAAGCGCAGACTCTGGGAGAGAGAATACCCAGGAGATCCTTGCAGGGCGATAAGGCTGTTCCTGTCTGAGAGCTGCTGGCTCTCTTTTTGCATGCTACGATATTGTTTCCTGCCAAAAGAACAAGAGACGGGATTTCCACCTTCACTCTGCAGAACCTCAGACTGACCGGTGAATGCCGTCAGAGCCAGGAAAACACTCCCCCCCCCCCCCCGATCCACTCCTTTGTGAATGCCCAAGCAGGGCACCCTTGGCACCACGTTCCCAAAACGTCAAAAAGATCCTGGTGTTCATTCGCTGGGCCAAAGCAAGTCAGTTTTACAGATGCTTCTTTGCAAACAGAGACACTATTTGGGAATCTAACAGACTGGCTCTGACGTCTGGATTGCAACTCGGGCTGACCTTGGCTTACAATCAGTTATTTTAGTGACTGAAAAATAGGGACTTACAATCATTGGTTCTCACAGCTGCATCCATCGTCTTATCTCCAGAATCAGGTGTTCAAAATTTAAGGGGCATTGGCATTTTATGTCAACTATCCAGTTCAATTTACCATCTTTGTTTTCTACAACTTCATCTTAATTTTTTTTGTTTCCCCACCATTTTTTAAAAAAATTCTCCACCTTCTCACATACAAATTAACATGTATTTTATAAAACATGGGACAAAGTATATAAATGGTGGAACTTTAAAAATGGTGGTAAAATTAAATAAGTAAGAATTTATTATTATTTGAACATATCAATTTGAAAGTTAACTGTATGTATGTATATATGAGTGAACACTTAGAAATAAATATGATAGGATTTTTCTCTTTTAAGTTATACCAAATAAGCGAATTATTAAAAATCTATAACATGATAATGATATATAGAATGTAATAGTTTAAAATAACATAAATATAGAGTATTTTTGCGATATTATAAATTTTAAAGTCTTATTTTTTATACTTTAATATTAGTTTAAGTATTTGATATTTTTATAGACAAGAAAATTAATCAATATAAAGAATATAGAGTTAAATCTAACAAGAACATAGTATAAGTATGTTATATTTCTGCATTGATGTAATTATAGTTAGTTTTCTTTTTTTTTTGTATTAGTTAGACTTCTGCGATAAGAGGAGCAATGGTAGCTCCTTAAATGTTAAATGTTGTTTGTGTTTGTTTGTCTAATGAAAAATAATAAAAAAAATATTTTTAAAAAAATAACATGTATATACCTTCCTATGTTACAAACAACATACAGAATTGCACACTTTTATTCATTGGTCATAAGTCAATATCTTATTTTGTTCTTTTCTTAACCAACGCCAGTCTGCCCCCTTGGCTATTCTTTCTTGCATTCCCCTCCTTCTCTCCCTCTCTCCTCCTCCTTCTACCTACTTTCCCTTCACTCCTCCTCTACCACTCTCTCCTTCTCTTCCTCCCTCTCTACTTCCTCTATTATCTTTTCGAGAATGTCTTCCATCCTAATTTGTCTCGTAATTAGCAGACTGGCGCTGTACATTCAAATTTATAACACAACAACCAATGATTCCTTAACCTTTACTCATAACAAAAAGAAAACAAAACATTTTTAATTTTAGGTATATATAGCCAAGTTTAGCTTCCACCAGTAAAGTTTGTCTTAATTTGTGGTTCTTAGTCTGCAAGGGAATGACTGGCAAAGGGCTTTTTTTTCTGTTTTATTGCCTTTCTATTAAACAGAAACATTCACGTCCTACGGGGAGCGGAAAACAGATCAAATAATAACTTTCCATCCATGTCAGTCATAACCTGATAAAAACGCCCCCCTGGGTGATATTTTTATCTTTCCTTTTCTGCAGAGTAAGCATTTATTTTCCAGGCCCCCCCTTGTGGTGAAACCTGGAATTTCCTAGGGAGATGAGAAAAGGTTAAATAGAAGGAAATTGCAGATGAATTCTTGGTTCGGAACTAAGTAAACAGAAATGGTAGAAAGTGATGTCTCTTTCTTTACCAAATACTATTTGTGTGTGTATGTGTAATACTACTTTGTTTTCAATTAATTAAAATCTGACAATACAGAAAGACAGAGGATCTTTGGACAAATCCGAAGTTCTTAATCTGTCAGTGTAACATTATTATTCATAATACACTGCTCAAAAAAAATAAAGGGAACACTCAAAGAACCCATCCTAGGTCTGAATGAATGGAACATTCGCATTGAATGCTTTGTTCTGTACGAAGTTGAATGTGCACAACAGCCTGTGAAATTGATTGTCCATCAGTGTTGCTTCCTAAGTGGACAGTTTGATTTCACAGAAGTTTGATTCACTTGGAGTTCTATTGTGTTGTTTAAGCGTTCCCTTTATTTATTTATTTTTGGCAGTATATGTGCATATACAGGTGAAACTTGAAAAAAATTAGAACATCGTGCAAAAGTTCATTTATTTCGGTAATGCAACTTGAGAGGTCAGGAAGCTCAAACTGCCCAAGGAGCTGCTGATACAGTTCTACAGAGGAATCATTGAGTGTGTCATCTGCACCTCTATAACTGTCTGGTTTGGTGCTGCAACCCAACAGGACCGACACAGACTTCAGAGGAGAATCAGAACTGCAGAAAAAACAATTGCTGCCAACCTGCCTTCCATTGAGGACCTGTATACTGCACGAGTCAAAAAGAGGGCGGGGAAAATATTTACTGACCCCTCACATCCTGGACACAAATTGTTTCAACTCCTACCCTCAAAACATCGCTGCAGAGCACTGCACACCAAGACAACTAGACACAAGAACAGTTTTTCCCCGAATGCTAAACAAATAATTCACTCTACTAAACAAATAATTCCCTCAACACTGTCAGACTTTCTACTAAATCTGCACTTCTATTCTACTAGTTTTTCTCATCATTCCTATCACCCATTTCCTCCCATGTTGACTGTAACTTGTTGCTTACATCCTAAGATTTTTATTAATATTACTTCTTCATTGCTTATTTGACCCCTATGACAATCATTAAGTGTTGTACCACATGATTCTTGACAAATGTATATTTTATTTTATGTACGCTGAGAGTATATGCACCAAGACAAATTCCTTGTGTGTCCAATCACACTTGGCCAATAAAATTTTTTATTCTATTCTAATATATGAGAGAGATTCACACTTGGTTTGTGGCCCTTTTGCAGCAATTACTGCCGCATTGTGGCGTGGCATGTGAGGTTTGTATGTGATGTTGGTTATTGCTATTTTGATTGCCTTGATTAGTTAACCTCACTTCCCCTTCATCAACTGTCACTAACATCAATACTATTACTATCACTACCACCAATAGGCTTGTTTGAAATAATGCTATAGGTCAATAGCGGGTTCTGAATTAGTTTATTGTGCAAGTGGGCAGCTGGGCGGAGTGTCTTGGGTGGGTGGGCGGAGCCTCCTGATGCCACTACCGGTTCTAAGAACCGGTCCAAAGTGGGAGCCACCCACTGCTGCTATAAGGCCCTGGAACATGTTGAACTATCTACTATCTACTGGATCTTCTTGAAATATCAGCAGGCTTTTGACCCGGGACCTCCAATGGGTTAGGGTGTTTGCAGATTTATGGAAGGTGATGTTTTCAGTGGCTACTAGTTTTCATGACACTCTGCAATATCCTGCCCTGAAGGGATCATTCTTTAAAGACCAATTGTGTTGAAAGATTCATGCAATGGAATTTTTTTTTTGGTTTATTACAAAGACAAGGAATGAAATATACGATAAAGGACATCTTGCTTGAGTATAACAAGGGATAAAATAATTTTCTTTATTTTTTTCATAGGTTTAGAACACCTTCCTTCCTTCCTTCCCTCCCACCTTCCATCCCTTCTTTCCTCCCTCCCTCTCTTTCCCTCCTTCCTTCCTATCTTTTCCTTTCTTTTCATTCCTTCCTTGCTCCCTTTCTCCCTCCTTCCCTCTCTCCCTCTCTTTTCCTTCCCTTCTTTGTTCCTTCTTCACTTCCTTTCTCTTTTCCTACCCTCTTCCCTCCCTCCCTCCCTCCCTTTCTTCTTCCCTCTCTCCTTCCCTCCCTCTTCCTTCCTACTTCCTTCCTTCCTACTTCCTTCCTTCCTTCTTCCCTCCCTCCCTCCCTCTTTTTTCCTCCCTCACTCCATTTCTCCCTCCCTCCATTCCTCCCTCCCTCCTTCCCTCTCTTTTCCTTCCCTTTCTTGTTCCTTCCTCCCTCCCTCCCATTCTCTTCTATCTTCCTTTCCCCCTCCACTTTTCCCCCTTTTTCCTCCAACCCTTCCTTCTTTTCTTCCCCAGGTCTCTGTGTTTCTGGGTCTTAAGATCATCTTCTACGAGAAGGCAGATCCTGCCAATAAACAGTTGAGGCAGGACAGGAGAAACCAGTCCAGCCTTCCCCTTTGAGTTTGACCACGATGGAATGTCTTCTCGGCAAAGGAACTTGAAGAGGTGAAAGCTTCATTTCCTGAGCCTGGGGGGAAACTTTATTAATTCTTTCCCCTTCTTGGCACCTGAAGAATTGGCAGCCTTTTTTCCTTTTAAAACAGGATGAGCTGTTTCCAACGTGAAAAGGAATGCGTAGAAAACATTCTCCATTTATCAAGGAAAACAATTCCGCAAAACATAATCCAGGAGGTTTATTTTCCCACTGATGTGATGGGAAACCTTTGCCAAAAATGACCTGGGGTTTTTAAATGCATTTGAATGGGCTTTTCCTGAAAAACCCCCACGGGCAATGATGTTTGATAGCAGCATAACAGAGTTGGAAGGGATCTTGGAGGTCCTCTAGTCCAGCCCTCTGCACAAGCAGGAAACTCTATACCATTCTGGACAAATGTCCACCCAGTCTCTTCTTAAAACCCTCTAGGAATGGAGCCACCACAACCTCTGAAGGCAATCCACCCCATTGATTCATTGTTCTAACTGTCAGGAAATTTCTCCTTTGTTCTAAGTTGCTTCTCTCCTTGTTGAGTTTTGGACAATCCATGTTGCAACCCAATACTGATTATGAACTATTGCTTATTACTTTGTTGTTTGTATGAATGTTGTTATGCTATTGTATGTTGTTATGCTATGGAGACAAATTCTTTGTGTGTCCACACACCTGGCTAACAAAGAATCCATTCTGTTCTGTTCTACTCTACTCTAATCTACTCTACTCTACTCTACTCTACTCTATACTACTCTACTCTATATTCTATTTTCTTTTATTATTCTATTCATTTATTATTCTCTCCTATTATTATTCTATTCATTTATTGTTCTATTCTATTCTATTCTATTCTATTCTATTCTACTCTATTCTACTGTATATTCTATTTTCTTTTATTATTCTATTCATTTATTCTTCCCTATTATTATTATTATTATTATTATTATTATTATTATTATTATTATGTTCTGTTCTACTCTACTCTACGCTACTCTACTCTATACTACTCTAATCTACTCTATTCTACTCTATACTACTCTACTCTATATTCTATTTTCTTTTATTATTCTGTTCATTTATTATTCTATCCTGTTATTATTATTCTATTCATTTATTGTTCTATTCTATTCTATTCTATTCTATATTCTATTTTCTTTTATTATTCTATTCATTTATTATTCTTCATTATTATTATTATTATTATTATTATTATTATTATTCTATTCTATTCTATTCTATTCTATTCTATTCTATTCTATTCTATTCTATTCCATCCCATTCCATTCCATTCCATTCTATTCTATTCCATTCTTCTATGAAAGGTGACGAACTATGGAACGTCCTGATCAGTGAATTAAAAATTGGTGCATCTTCCTTCCTGACAACATTTACACAGAGCTCTTCCAAGGGAACTTCAAAAACGCATCTCGTATTTAGCCCACTCTTATTAGCCGGGCTTAAGAGTTCTTCCATCCGCAAACTCTGCAAAGAAGGTTAAAACATCATTCCTTTCCAAGATTTGGGTTGTGGCAACTGAGACATTATTGCTAAGGTTGCCTTGCTGGTCTCTGGCTCAAGCCTGGCATTTTGAATTAATAACCCCATTTATAACTAATTGTTTAGGCTGGCTAGAAGAAGTGAACACTTTCTTTTTCCTGGTAGACTGGGTCTGCAGAAACTATCTAGGAACGTTGCCAAATTTTATGCAATAATAATTGCTATAAAAAGGGCTCTAGGCTTAAGACTGGAATTTTACGAGTTGATTTATTCCCGTCTGGATATGGTTCATTATTCATTTTATTAATCATTTGGTTCTTGCTGTGTTTTTATTTTGGTTTTATATAATTGCATCTTAACAGTTTGGGTTTTGACTTTAAATAAAACAAACCAATGCAACAAATATTTGCATAACAGCATGTTAGGTTGGGTTTGATCCATGAGTCAGCAAATCACAAGAGACCGCTGAATGATAAGAGCTTTCGAGTGAACATCACCAATGAAATAATATCACTTGAAAGATAATAAAAACCAGACCGAGAGAACGAGAGAGAGAAAAACGGATGCTTTCAAATTGTGGATTTGAAAATGAAGCAGTCCCCCCTGGGGAAAAAATATATGGGGAAAACCCTATCACAATTTAGGTTAAAATAATTATTGATTTTTATTCTGATCCTCTTGGTTTTCAGCAGGGAATTATCCAATTTTCTCCATCTCCATAGCCAAGTTAATCTTTCAGTGATACACCAACTGTCTGTCTGTCTGTCTGTCTGTCTCTCTGTGTGTGTGAGAGAGAGAGACAGAGACACACAGAGAGAGAGAAATAGAGAAAGAAAGAAAGAGAGAGAGAGAGACAAAGAGAGAGAGGGAAAAGAGA
>NC_091958.1:2872188-2922188 GCF_031021105.1 Erythrolamprus reginae
TCAATCAGTGTTGCTTCCTAAGTGGACAGTTTGATTTCACAGAAGTTTGATTGACTTGGAGTCATATTGTGTTGTTTAAGCGTTCCCTTTATTTTTTTTTTGAGCAGTGTATAAATACTAGTATGTATGTGTGTACTAGCCTTAATCTTGAGTTTTCAGTTTTGATTCTCTGCACAGACTCAGATATGGTTAGCTCCTATTGGCTGGCTTAGTTGCTATGCCTATTCATTGGCTGATCTTGTTACTATTGGCTCTCCCAATTCATGCACATCTTATCATATTTACCCATGTTATAGGGCTATAGTAATATCCTGATCTTCTTTACCACTCCCTCTTTTTGCTATTATTATTGTTGTTGTTATTGCTATTGCTATTGTTATCGTTACTTTGCATGTACACTGAAAGAGACAAATTCCTTGCATGTCTAATCACACTTGGCCAATAAAGTCTTCTTCTCTTCTCTTCCCTTCCCTTCCCTTCCCTTCTCTTCTTTTCTCTTTCTTCTCTTCTCTTTCTTCTCTTCTCTTCACTTCACTTCTCTTCTCCTCTCCTCTCCTCTTCCCTTCCCTTCTCTTCTTTTCTTTTTCTTCTCTTTCTTCTCTTCTCTTCTCTTCTCTTCTCCTCTCCTCTCCTCTTCCCTTCCATTCCATTCCATTCCACTGTTCTTCTCTTCTCTTCTCCTCTCCTCTTCTCTTTCCCTCCCTTCCCCTCCCCTCTTCCAGTTCTGTCCACTGAACCCTGAAGAAATGAAGGAGTTCACAATGACTCAACCATTTCTAAAGAGAAGACATCCAAAGTTCCTGTGTTTGTTGCAAAACTTGTGCTTCCCCCGCCCTCCGGCTCGCCCCTTCCCTGCCTGTCTCCATCCTGAGCTCGGAGCAGCCTAGCTTAGATCCGTGTCCAGAACTGAGCCGAATTTTGAGGTGCTATGGAAGAGGCTGCCAAGAAGGAAGAAGATGGAATTCCTTCCAGGTTTCTTAATCAGCCAAAAGCCATGTGGTTAATTCCGTTCAGTTCTCCATTGCATTGTGCCCTCGGGGAGAGAAGTTATGCTTGGAAACGATTAATCCACCACAGACCTTAACACTGTCCCAGAGGGACCCCATTCCTGCTTGTTATCGTACGTTCACTATGTCAGAGGTCAAAAGGCACAATATGGGAGTTAAGCCAATCATCCCATTGCAGCTCTGCGGAGAATTACCAGCCATTACAGTTTCAAGGGTGGCTTGGAGGTAGCGAAACCTTTCCATTAGTACCACGAGAGCTCACGTCTCTTGGATCTGGTGGGGGAAAGATCTCTTTCCCGGAACAGGAATGTGGTAACCCAACCCTACAATCAACCCGTGAAATCAAATATACAACCTCGTTCGCTTGATAAGCAAAAGAAAGTTTGCAATATAAGGGCTCAGATAATCACACACAACCATCTAAGAAACGTTGTCAGAGAACAAAGGAGGAGCTATTTTAAAACACACAAAAAAATGGAAGAACTGGCTCACAGGATTGAGAACTTATTTGAAAAATCTGTAGCATTTTCTTGTTTTCAGCCCCGAAAGTGTTCTGTCTGGGTTCCCCCAGACGCCAACACCAACTAAAATGAGTAGCCAGACACGCTGGTAAAAAGCAAAGTCATTTTATATCTTTGAAAACAAACACAGGTAACAAAACCTGTTCTTACAAACTGGAATGCTGTGAAGCTTCACAGAAGAGTCACGACGGCCAGACAATACAACAGGCTTCTTGCTGGCACACACACCACTGTAGATAATAAAACCCACGCCTCTCCCAGGTTTTCAGCCTTCGAGGCCACAAGCCAGAATCAGAGATGCCAAGGATCGAAGCAAGGTCACAGGACTCCCAAAAGATAACTCTCCACAATACAGGAAGGGCGGGCCTGTCTTTTCAACCTTTCTGAGGAGAACCACACCCAAACCCAGCTGTTGCCTATTAGGGATGGAAATACCTGGCTAATTGTCCCCTTCGTTGTGCTGCCCTTCTCTGCCTCATATCTATGATGGCTTGTGTGTTCTCATCTAATGACTCCAGGCTACTCGCTGGGGAGAGCTCCCCCCGGGGGTCTCAGGCTGTTCTCCCTCCTCCTCGTCCTGACATTCCTCTTCCCCGTCTGCCTGGTCCTCCTCCTCCTCCTGTTCCTCGTCCTCCCCCTCTGAGCATGGAGCCGGCAGAGTTCCAGCCGTTCCCTGAGGAGCCTCAGACTGAATCACAACAGAAAGATAGATCAATAGTTAGACCGTCATCATTTTAAGGAGAAGAGAAAGTATGCTCCTTATTTTTGGGGAACTCAAGGCCCAATACCTGTTCTTTAAATCAAATATAATGGGAAATGTACAGTTTTTTGTTTTATTTTTTTCCCCCAGAGTAATTTGAAATAATTTAGGAGTGTTAACGGTGCCAGAGATGCATTGGAAAAAGATAATTTGAGCCAATAATGCAAACAATACGGCCAAATTCTATCCTCAATCAATTCCTGATCGGATGTGCAGGGAAGCATCTGAAATACACCAGAGCCAACTTTTTATAAATTTTGATGGGGCATCTTTTTGAAGCTCATAGTCCTTATGAATGTCGATGTGTGATTTGTATGACATGTGAGCATCACTTTAGGTCAATCAGCAAAAGCATTTAGAACCTACTACTGGTCTAAATATTGGAAGGCAATTGGGATACTGTTACTCCTCCCAGCATTTGGTCTTGACTCTTGAAATCAAAAATTGTTTTGAGCTGTGCTATGGAATTGGGTGCAATTAAAAAGTCACCACAAGCCATGAGCCTTGAATCCTATTTATTTATTTATTTATTTATTCATTCATTCATTCATTCATTCGTTCGTTCGTTCGTTCGTTCGCTCGCTCGCTCGCTCGCTCGCTCGCTCGCTCGCTCGCCTGCCTGCCTGCCTGTCTGCCTGCCTGCCTGCCTGCCTGCCTGCCTATCTATCTATCTATCTATCTATCTATCTATCTATCTATCTATCTATCTATCTATTTATTGTTACAGTTGAAATGGACCATGACGGCCATCGAATTCAACCCCCTGCCCAAGCAGGAACCCTATAGCACACCAGTCAAGTGGCAGTTCAATCTTCTCTTTAAAATGTCCAGAGTGTTGGAGTTCACAACGTCCGCTGGTAGGTTGTTCCATTGGTTGATCGCTCTGACCATCAGGAAGTTCCTTCTTATCTCCATGTTGAATCTCTCCTTGGTCAGCTTCCAGCCGTTGTTCCTCCTCCGGCCCTCTGGTGCCCTGGAGAATAAAGTGATCCCCTCCTCTCTGCAAGTCAGAGGTGTTTGCTTAAGTTATTGGTCCACCCCCAATTTTTCTTCCAATTTCTTTCTGAACCAGCAGAATGGTTGCCCCATCATCCCTAGCTGGAAAAGAGAGAGAGAGAGAGAGAAAGAGAGACAGAGAGGAGAGAGAGAGAGAAAGAGAAAGAGAGAGAGAGAGAGAGAAAGAGAGAGAGAGAGAAGAGAAAACAAATAAACTTCCATCCGCCATCTTCCAGGTGAGATCTTTTTGTCACTCAACACCACATTGAAGTAGCGTGCTAATGAGTTCTTTCTGTGTCAATAACTCGCATGATCCATTTCATATGAGCAAACACGGTTAACCCCAAAGAGTGACAGGGCAAGGACTCGGTGCCTTTTGACATTAATCTCCATAAGCCTGGGCTGTTGATATCTGTGACGTTGCTGAAACCCAATCCTGGTGGACACAATGATGTTCAAACTCTTGACTTTCTGCCTTGATTTGTCTCATCAACCTCGACCTGCCACTGGTCAAGACTCTGGACGGGCCAGTTGGAACTGCAGAGGAATTCAATCTTTTTCCATTCTGAGAATAGGTCATATTTCAGTCTATGAAGTCCGCAAATCCAGGACCTTCCACATCTGTTTTGATTCTTGTCTACTTTATCTGGTGAACCTCAAGTGCCTTCTGTAGCTACTAAACCCTAATGTTGGGAGGACTTGCAGATTAAAGAGGTGAAGTACTGGACAATCACTTTATATCTGCTTTATTTATCCTCTCCTGTTCCTACAGTAATCTGAAGAAAAACATACAGAAATTCAACCGTATAAATATTTTAACTTTTTTGGGGGATTCTATAAATGAAGACTTGCAAACCTTTTAGCCTGAAGGATATACTTTTTTTAAAAAAAGATGCAAACGGATCCAAGAAATATGTTTTACAAACTCATTGTGGCTGGAAACTCAGAGATGATCATGTAGAAATCAGAAACGTAATTAACTTTCAATGTGAATTCAAGTCAATTCATTTCAGGCAGTGAGAATATTAATAGAGTGGTTAAGGCCCTTGTTGGAATGCATGCATTTCTTGGTAAAATTTCAGCTTGCAGAAGCTGGGTGGAAAAATTTTTTTTGCTGCTGGGAAAAAAAATATTTTTCTTCGTGCAGAATGTCAACTAAAATTTCATCTGAAATCTCCTTTAATAAGGGGAGCACAATTTGTTATACCCAAAAGGAGAAAAACGTAGGAAATGAAATTTAGATACTAAAATACAGACGACTTTCTTCTCTTAAAATTTGATGACTTTTCTAGCTAGGTTTTCTAGCTGGGGGCGTTTGCCCAGGTTCGCCTGGTGCACCACTTGCGGCCCTATCTGGACCGGGAGTCACTGCTCACAGTCACTCATGCCCTCATCACCTCGAGATTCGACTACTGCAATGCTCTCTGCATGGGGCTACCTTTGAAAAGTGTTTGGAAACTTCAGATCGTGCAGAATGCAGCTGCGAGAGCAATCATGGGCTTCCCTAGGTATGCCCATGTTACACCAACACTCCGCAGTCTGCACTGGTTGCCGATCAATTTCCAGTCACAATTCAAAGTGTTAGTTATGACCTATAAAGCCCTTCATGGCACCGGACCAGAATATCTCCGGGACCGCCTTCTGCCGCACGAATCCCAGCGACCAGTTAGGTCCCACAGAGTTGGCCTTCTCCGGGTCCCGTCGACTAAACAATGTTGTTCGGCAGGACCCAGGGGAAGAGCCTTCTCTGTGGCGGCCCCGACCCTCTGGAAAAAGCTCCCCCCAGATATCAGAGTTGCCCCCACCCTTCTTGCCTTTCGCAAGCTCCTTAAAACCCACCTCTGTCGTCAGGCATGGGGGAATTGAAATTTCCCTTCCCCTTAGGCTTATAGAATTTATACATGCTTGTATGTATGAGTGGTTCTTTAAATTGGGGTTTTTAAGGTTATTTTTAATATTAGATTTGTTTACATTGTTTTTTTATATTGTTGTTAGCCGCCCGGAGTCTTCGGAGAGGGGTGGCATACAAATCTAATAAATAAAATAAATAATAAAATAAAATATGTCACATAGCTAACATCTTCACTTAAAAGAAATTTAAAAGAAACTCCAAACCTTCAATCTATCATAGCTTCGTCTCCAAAATTTCAAATTTTTAAGAGTTGATGATCAATCTGGTTGAAGAATAGTAGGACCCAGAGACAAGTCTAATCCCCAGTGCTATGTTATTGTATTTCCCTTGTATTTATTAAATATTTGGAGGTCTCCACTACCTGCCAATATGCAGAGGTTTGTTTGAGCTCCTGTGACAAATTTACTGATTTACTGAGGACATTTAATGAGCTCTTAAGAGACTGCCATGCAGGGATGATGATGACCAAGTTCTCAGTAAGAATCAAGTGAAGAAGTCCTCCATTGATGTTTCCACACAGTTGTCTTTGGTGGTATTCACAGATGGAAGAATCCAATCCATGGTAAATTGATGAGTTCCACATTTTAATTTCTCATAATGACCCAATATAGACTTACTTTAGGAAACTCTAAGAAATTGTATTGGCAGTTCTGTGTTAGCAAATACTTCAAAAGAAAAGGATTTAGGGGTAGTGATGGGTGAACAGTGCACTCAGGTGGTAGGGAAAGCAAGTAGGATGCTTGGCTGCATAGCTAGAGGTATAACAAGCAGGAAGAGGGAGATTGTGATCCCCTTATATAGAGCACTGGTGAGACCACATTTGAAATACTGTGCTCAGTTCTGGAGACCTCACCTACAAAAAGATATTGACAAAATTGAAGGGGTCCAAAGACGAGCTACAAGAATGGTGGAAGGTCTTAAGCATAAAACGTATCAGGAAAGACTTCATGAACTCCATCTGTATAGTCTGGAGGACAGAAGGAAAAGGGGGGACATGATCGAAACATTTAAATATGTTAAAGGGTTAAATAAGGTCCAGGAGGGAAGTGTTTTTAATAGGAAAGTGAACACAAGAACAAGGGGACACAATCTGAAGTTAGTTGGGGGAAAGACCAAAAGCAACATGAGAAAATATTATTTTACTGAAAGAGTAGTAGATCCTTGGAACAAACTTCCAGCAGACGTGGTAGATAAATCCACAGTAACTGAATTTAAACATGCCTGAGATAAACATATATCCATCCTAAGATAAAATACAGAAAATAGTATAAGGGCAGACTAGATGGACCAGGAGGTCTTTTTCTGCCGTCAGTCTTGTATGTTTCTATGTTTCTAAATAAATATGACCACGTCTGTATCAAGTGCCCAAATGTTTAGAGGAATGCAACCCCATTCATGAATTCTGGCACCATGAATGTTTGACCACTCCTGCTCCAAATAATGTAGCAAATTACCTGGTGCCAAAGCTGGTTAAAACCATCCCAAGACACAATGTACCTCGATGGTCTTTTCCATCACTCAGTTGCTTGCTTGGTGTGCTCTTTGGACCTCTACTCCTTGGGTGGCCTTGAACGTCCTCCAGGATAAGCAGTTTCATACTTCTGATGATAGAAACAGCCTCAGCCCCTCTCAGTCCTCAACCTGGTGGCGTGGTTACCCCCAAATCAGCCTAGTTCGAAGATTAGCAGGAGGTTTCTGATAACATCAGTTCCTGAATGAGGTCATTGCTTCTGAAATCCGATTTATCCTTAGGCAAATACTAAGGAAACCTCCAGACTGTTAAAATCATAGATAAAATATCCAATTTAATAAAGCTATTGTTTCTCAGGAGAACCTGATTCTAAGCTTCCTGCAGCTTCTGGTGTTCTTTAAGACACAACTATTAATTGCTCTTAAGAAATCTGTCCATTATTTTTCCTCCTGGACCAAAGATTATTTAATGGAGGAAAACACTTATTCTGGTAGCAGGGGTAGCATCTGTCTTCAGCAAAGGTGGTATTCTGCCAATTTCGACCGTTTTGGACAAATCGGTACTAGCAACCTGCTCACCCACCCACCCACTGTGTGAGAAAACTGAATGTGTGGAAGTCTGTACACATGCACAACACATGCTCACATTTTTGGTGCTGGGTGAACTGGTAGGTAAATTATGTGAATCCCACCTCTGGTTCTTCAGGAAATGAGAACTCTTCATAATTCTTCCATGTTTTTGCTGCAAGATACTAAGAGACCTGTCGAAAATTGGCCTTTGTAGGATCATTGCCTGATGCTGATGACTAGAAACTTCTTTATCAATGTAACACAATCTTTGTATATTATTTATGCTCACAGTTGAAGTCCGCACATCTTCAAATGGCCAAGGTTGAGAAACACTGGTAT
Organism: Erythrolamprus reginae; assembly: GCF_031021105.1. Classification (NCBI taxonomy): domain Eukaryota; kingdom Metazoa; phylum Chordata; class Lepidosauria; order Squamata; family Dipsadidae; genus Erythrolamprus; species Erythrolamprus reginae. The sequence goes on from NC_091958.1 coordinate 2,879,764, forward strand.
AGAAGCTGTCACAGACCCACCAACTTAGAGCCTGGAGACAAACATATGAAGAAAGGTTGCAGGAATTGGGTCTGGCTTGTCCAGAGAAAAGAAGGACTAGGGGTGACATGATAGTGACAAGTTGAAACAAAGAGACACGTAGCTGTCAAGGTTCCAATCTTCCGCTACTTGAGGCGCTGCTACAAAGAAGAGGGGATCAACTTATTTTCCAAAGTATCAGAAGGCAAGACAAGAATCGGAGGATGGAAAATAATAAAGGAGAGAAGAAACCTGGAATTCAGGAGAAACTTCCTAACTGTGAGGACAATTCACCAGTGGAACAGCTTGAGGTCAGAAGTTGTGGTGCTCCATCACTGGAGGTTTTAAGAAGATATTGGACAACCATTTGTGGTGTAGGGCAGGGGCTCCCAAACTTGGCAACTTTAAGACTTGTGGACCTCAACTCCCAGAATTCTCCAGCCGGTTGAAGTTGACAAGTCTTAAAGTTGCCAAGTTTGAGGATCTCTGGTGTAGGGTCTCCTGCTTGAGCAAGAGGTTGGACTAAAAGACCTCCAAGGTCCCTTGCCACTCTATTCTGATTGATTGATTGATTGACTTGCAACAAAGGACTTTCATGCTAATTTCTGTGAGCCTTGGTGGCGCAGTGGTTAGAGTGCAGTACTGCAAGCTACTTCTGCTGATTACCGGCTGCCAGCAGTTTGGCAGATCGAATCTCAGTAGGGTCAAGGTTCACTCATCCTTCCATCCTTCCAAGGTTGGTAAATTGAGGGCCCAGATCGTTGGGGGCAAGAGGCTGACTCTCTGTAAACCGCTTAGAGAGGGCAGCGAAAGCGTTGTGAAGCAGTTTATGTCTCAATGTTAATGCTAATGTTACTCTGTCCTGGCCCCATTTAATGTCTGTACATGAACAAATCTGCAAACATCTAAAAAGCCTGGGACACAATGAGAAATTGACAGCGTGCCAAGAATGCCTCTCTTTTCCATGTAACCGAGGCTGGATAAATCAGGCAATCTGCTGGGGGAAAGAGGGGTGGGGTGGGGTTGTTGTGTGTGATTTTTATAGTTTAATTTTTTTTCCAAGCAAAAAAATATCATCTGCCTGCGTCGTGTTTCCTCTGTGATAACGCAAAGCAACAGGGGGTAAGGGACAGCTGGACAGTTATCCTGCACAAACTATGTGGTGTTTACCTACAGGCCAGTAAAGCAGAATTATTTCAGCCTGGATCGTGCCAGCGTTGAAAGTGTTGATAACAAAGGTTTTCCCCAAACCAGCAAGACCCACTCAGTGGTCTTGCAAGTTTGAAGCCTCCTCTAGTTTTTTCTGAGCTCTGCAGCTTTGCTCTGGTAAAAACCACCTAAATCAGGGGTGTCCAACCCTGAGAACTTTAAAACTTGTGGACTTCGGCGCCTAGAATTCCCAAGCGAAAGTGGCTGACTCGCTGAAGGATTAAGTTAAGCTGCCAAGTGGAATCAATGCCCTTGATCAAAATTAAGGTGCACCGCTATTATTTCAGAACATGAAGTGGAAAATCTGGAAACTTGCTAGTCGTCAAACTCCTACAGTAAATGAGTTGGCTTTAACTAGTATTGCCATTTACCCACCAGTGGTTGGTGTTGTGGTTAGCTCTGGCCCAGCTCCTGCCTCAAGGAATGTGCAGGTGAATGTGGGGAAAACATCCACATGCTGCAGGCCTGTTTTGCTCCCGATGGAATCTGCCAACGAAGCCTCCTCTGACCAAGGAAGTGTGAGTGACAGGGAAGAGGGGAGTTTGGCAGACAGCCCAGGAGAAGATCAATCATCTGTATCATCCCTGGATTCTGAACAAGAATTAATGACACATCCACGCATGCGTAGAGTGATGCATAGGAGACAACGACTGAAGGATTATTACAAGAGAAAATGAGGCCACCTGTAGTTGGGTGGGGTTGCAGTAATTAGTGCTACAGATAAAAGTGCAGCCTGGTGTTTTGGGCTCATGGCAGTTTATCTGATTCATTGTTTCATCAAGATTGTGGTTTTTGTGCTATTCAAGATTGTGTGTGGACTCTCTGGACTTTAGAATTGGACTCAATTTCCCAGTTATTGGGTGTGCAATTGGATTGCATTTAACCTGTGCCTTGTGTATACCAGAAAATCGCTTTGACATTTAAAAAGGGAGCTGTTTTCTGTTTATAAAAACTTTTGGGTTTTCCTTTTATTGTGTAGTGTGTGTCTTCCTGGACTAATTACCCTGTAATTACGGGTGGTTGAAACACGCCGGCAGAACAGTTGGAGATGTAATAATTCAAAGAGTAGATGTAGGAGACTTATTCTGCTCCTAAGTTTGATTGGGAAGACCCCCCGATGAATAGATGTGGCAGTTGGATCCAAAACTGAAGAAAACAACTGAAGGGGGGAAAAATGGGAAGAAGATGGAATGCAAAGCTTAAAGTAAACTGGTCTAAACTCGACTGCAGGAAATAGAACTTTAGTAACCGAGTAGTTGATGCATGGAACTCACTACCAGACTCTGTAGTATCAACCCCAACTCCCAAAACTTTACTCTTAGACCATCCACTCTTGACCTCTCACATTCCCAAGAGGTCAGTAAGGGGTGTGCATAAGTGCATCAGAAGGCACCTTTAATAATCTCACTGAGCAACATAACTTTTGGGCTCCCTTGTGGTCATAACTCGAGGACAAGTTGTAGAAGTAGCAGCCAAAATTTTGACACCGCTTCCAAAATGTTCTTACACATTTTCCCCCCTCGACTGTATTGTTTTGTACAGAAGCCTCCTTCATATGCAAAACCTCCATCCGATTTTCCTAAATAGGTCCATCTTTGTCAATTACGCCCAAGAAGGTGGAGAAGAGTGCTTCTCCAGAGATGGATATTTCTTATACACATTTTTTGAGCCAAGTAATGTTTTGAGACAGACAGTAATGAACTCTATGAGTTACACGCCCATTCATGTCACAATGGAGTCAGTTTTGTGGATTAAGGGAGTTTTCTCTGGAAAATAAATCCATGAAGGAATTCTCTTATATCCCTAGTCTTTACAACTGCTGTATAGCTCTCATTGGTTTGGGAAGAGGATTTATGGAGCTTTTACCCTCCCCGGGGAGAATTCTCTACTGTGCTAGGTCCCTTCGCCTCCCCCTTACACCATCATGATAGATTTGCTCTTATATCTGCCAAAAGAACCCCTGGTAAATGTCTGGTCTATTTACAAGGTGAAACATCTGGATCTTTCCCAAACAATTTGAAAAATCCATTCACGATCTGCAGCGCTTTAACTGTACCCAATGGATCATTCCATAAATAACGAGAACAGCCTTTATAAAACTCAAAAACACCGATAAAGTTAGGGATAAACTCTTCTGTGGAGAGACAGGACTTTGGGTTGGGTTTCATTAGGCCATAAAGCAGCATTTTTTTCCACCTTGGCAACTTGAAGACATAGGGACTTCATCTCCCAGAATTCCACAGCCAATATGGGAGTTGACGTTTACCTGTCTTTCAAAGAGCCGAAGTTGAGAAACGCTGCCATAAACATTCTGAAAATTGATTTTCTCCCCAAATATTCTCTCCCCCCCCCCCAGGATTTAAAAAAGCCAGTTAGATGAGTCGAGGGAGTTTGTAGATTGCCTGGGAATGGAAAGAAAAAGTCATGATCAAGACATTTAAAGACATTTTCCGATGGTGAGAACAACTAATCAATAGACCAGTTTGCCTCCAGGCAGGGTTTTGAGCTAGAATAATAATAATTTAATATTAATTTATTAGTTTTGCATGCCGCCCCTCTCCGAGGACTCAGAGCGGCTCACAACAACAATACACAATGTACAAATCGTCCTTTCACAATTCATCACTGTCCTTTGCTTTTCATTTTCAATCCAATCATACCAATTATTCCAAATCTCAAAATATTCTGAATTACTTGTTCCCTTAATCTCCATAGTCATCCTATCCATTTCTGCACATCTGTAAATTTTATCTTTAATATTGTTTTCTGGCGGGGTCTCTTTATTATTCCAAAGTTCTGCATATGATATCCTTGTAGTTGTGGTTTGTTTGTTTGTTTGTTTGTTCGTTCGTTCGTTCATTCATTCATTCATTCATTCATTCATTCATTCATTTATTTATTTATTTATTTATTTATTTATTTTTTATTAGATTTCTATGCCACCCCTCTCCGCAGACTTGGGGTGGCTAACAACAGTAATAAAACAGTATATGACAATAATCCAATACTAAAAACAGTTAATAACCCATTATATAAAAACCAATCATACCTACAGACATACCATGCATAAAATTGTAAAGGCCTAGGGGGAAAGTGTATCTCAATTCCCCCATGCCTGGCGGCAGAGGTGGGTTTTAAGCAGCTTACGAAAGGCAAGGAGGGTGGGGGCCATTCTAATCTCTGGCGGGAGTTGGTTCCAGAGGGTCGGGGCCGCCACAGAGAAGGCTCTTCCCGTGGGTCCCGCCAAGTGACATTGTTTGGTTGATGGGACCCGGAGAAGACCTACTCTGTGGCACCTAACTGGTCGCTGGGATTCGTGCGGCAGAAGGCGGTCCCGGAGATATTCTGGTCCGGTGCCATGAAGGGCTTTATAGGTCATAACCAACACTTTGAATTGTGACCGGAAAATGATCGGCAACCAATGCAGACTGCGGAGTGTTGGTGTGACATGGGCGTATTTAGGAAAGCCCATGATTGCTCTCGCAGCTGCATTCTGCACGATCTGAAGTTTCCGAACACTTTTCAAAGGTAGCCCCATGTAGAGAGCATTACAGTAGTCGAGCCTCGAGGTGATGAGGGCATGAGTGACTGTGAGCAGTGAGTCTCGGTCCAGATAGGGCCGCAACTGGTGCACCAGGCGAACCTGGGAAAACGCCCCCCTCGCCACAGCTGAAAGGTGTTTCTCTAATGTGAGCTGTGGATTGAGGAGGACGCCCAAGTTGCGAACCCTCTCTGAGGGGGTCAATGATTCTCCCCCCAGGGTAATGGACGGATGGAATTGTCCTTGGGAGACAAGACCCACGGCCACTCCGTCTTGTCTGGGTTGAGTTTGAGTTTGTTGACACCCATCCAGGCCCCACCAGCCTCCAGGCACCGGCACATCACTTCCACTGCTTCGTTGACTGGTTATGTGAGTTATTAAACATTGTATTTTAGGGGGATATTTTTTCTTCCTGGTTCCTAATAACATACACTCTGGGCTGATGCAAAGTTTCCTAGGATCATTTCTATGCATTCTTTTGTCCATCTCCATTCTTTTTATCACCATGCATTCCCAATGTTTGACCCATCGCATCTTCTCCGCTTTTCTTCTCCATAATGTCACTCGGAGCGCCCAATTTCCTTCTCTTCCACTTAAAGACAATTTCCTCCAGTTTTTATCTCATCCCCACAAATCTAGCCTTCACCCCAGTCCCTGTGTCAACCCAACCAAATCTTTGGTGCCTTTCACTTCATTTTTATTTTGTGAACACATGACATTTCTGTCATTCAAGCAACTGAAACACCATCAAGGACTCTGTGCTATATATAGACTACCTCAGCTTCAACCACAACAACACAAGAGCACACAAAAATTCAAACTTAATATTAATCGCTCCAAGCTTGACTGTAAAAATTATGACTTTAGCAATCGAGTTTTCGAAGCGTGGAACTCATTACTGGACTCAGTAGTGTCAACCCCTAACCCCCAACATTTCTCCCTTAGACTTTCCACGATTGACCTCTCCAGGTTCCTAAGACGTCAGTAAGGGGCGTGCATAAGTGAACCAGTGTGCCTTTCGTCCCCTGTCCAATTGTCTCTCCTTATCTTGTATATCATATGTCTTTTCTTCCTTTCGTATATCTTCTCCTCTACTTTTATATCTTTTCTTTACATATAATCATGTCTATCCTCTTCAATATGTATTGTGTATTGGACAAAATAAATAAATAAATAAAAAATAAAAAATATCGTGGCGTGGCTCAACCAATGTTTTTTGGGGGAGTTTTCTATCACAAGCATCCTATTCCAATCCAGTCTGTATAGGATAGAACTGGTATTCAGGGCCCATTTTATTTTCCAGCTCCAACCCTCCTACATAATGCGCTGTTTACCAGCCACATTTACGAGCGGTTGGAAAAATTATGCGCGAGAAACCTGTGGGTGGAAAATTATAGGGTGGGTTCCCTGCGTTACATCTCATTAGAAGCACACAGATTTGAAATGAAGCATTTCTGCAGAGCCTCGTGAGGAATGGCCCCCGTCAATTTCTGGACGAGAGCTTCTGGGTGGCACCAAGATGCACAGTATCAGAACCAAATCCAAAAGGGAAGCCAGCCGGACCGTGAAACAATAAACATTTTAAGATGTCATTGTCTTTGGAGGCAGATATTAAAATGTCAGTCTGGTACCAGTGGTCTCCAACCTTGGCAACTTTATGACTTGTGGACTTCAACTCCCAGAATCCCTCAGCTAGCGCATGCTGGCTAAGGAATTCTGGGAGTTGAAGTCCACAAGTCGTAAAGTTGCCAAGGTTGGAGACCCCTGTGCTAGACAGAACTGATGTGTGTTGAAGGGGGCGGCTTTGCAACTTCCTTTGTAGAGGGAATTTTTTCTCCCCCAAGGGATGGCTATTAGCACTGTATTTATGGAAAGCCCTCTGATAGGCAGGCCTTTCCATGGTCAACGTTGGGCCAGAATAGAATCTGTTGCCAGCAACAATCAACGGATTCTTTTAAAATGTTGAGTGTGTGGGTGTGTGGAGGGAAGGTTTGTGCGCAAAAAGAAGACACCAAATTCAGAAATGAACAGCCAGGGGAAGAATTCATTCATATAATTCATTTGGGAATTTCTAACTTAGTATTTTATTTTATTTTTTTAAAGGAAAATTCCCTTTCCTTTTGCATTCTTTCCTTCTTTCTATTATTTTCTCTCTCCTTTCTCCTTCCCTTCTTCTTTCCTCCTTTCCTTTTTCTATTCTTTTTCTTTCATCTCTCCCTTCTCTTGCTTCCTTTTTCTTCCTCCTTCCCTTCCCTTTCTCCAACCCGTCTCTTTCTTTCCTTCTTTCTATTATTTTCCTTTCTCTCTCCTTTCTCCTCCCCTTCCCTTCTTCTTTCCTCCTTTCCTTTTTTATATTTTTTCATTTCCTTTATCTCTCCCTTCTCTTCCTCCCTTCTTCCCTTCTCTTCTTCCTTCCTTTTCCTTCTTCTTTCTCTTCCCTTTCTCCTTCTCTTCCTTTTCTCATTTTCTTCTCTTCTTCCTTCCTATCCCTTCTTTCTTCTCTTCCCTTTCTCCTTCCCTTCCCTTTCTCCTGTTCTTCTCCTTCACTATATTCACATCAGTTGCTGACTGGAAAACATGATAATGCTCCAGATGAACAATTAATATATTTACTAAATACGGCTTGGGGATTGTCCAATACAAGTTGACCCTGGCATCTAAGAATTTAGTTCACAGCTGCAAATAGCAGAAGGTTGGAGAAGGTGACCTTAGAACCACATCATTAGGAATCATTAGTGAATATTGCTTTATCCATCTTTCGAAATTTATGGGGTCTGGGAATTTTTCTCCCAACAGTTGATACGTATTGGACACTGAATTTTTTCGAGCTCCAACTTTAATCGTGCATGATTCATTCATTTTCAAAAAGGAGAGAGGACGTTCTCTGGATTTAGCTTGATACTTTTATGTCAACACCTATTTAATCATTTCCAAAATATTTTGCTCTTCAACTCTAGGCTGGAGAAATAATAAAAAAGGAATTATGAACCCTGCTTTGCACCAAAGGGGCCCTTACACTTTTCAACCCCTTGCATCTGGCTTCCTAAATAATCACATGGAAATGGGGTGGATTGGGGTGTGTTTTGCAAGCTTTTTCCTTTCGGTGGCCAAAAAAAGGCTCCATTCCCAGATGCGACGTTTCCCCTTCCATCCTGAATAAAAATATCTTTTAAGCTGACTCTGATTCGGTTGCACCTGATTCAAATTGAAACCTTTTGTAGCAAATCTCGGGTTTCCTTTGAAAATAATCCTTTCAGGTGGGAATTTTTTTTCTCTCTCTCTGTCTCTGTGTGTCTCTCTCTCTCCCTCCCTCCCTCCCCACCTCTCTCTCCCCTCTCTCTGTCTCTCTCCCTCCCTCCCCCTCCCTCCTCTCTCTGTCTCTCTGTCTCTCTCCTTCCCTCCCCCCTCTCTCCCCCCTCTGTCTCTCTCTCTCTCTCTGTCTCTCTCTCTCTCCTTCCATCCCTCCCCTCTCTCTCCCCCTCTCTCTGTCTCTCTGTCTCTCTGTCTCTCTCTGTCTCTCTCTCTCCCCTCTCTCTGTCTCTCTGTCTCTGTCTGTCTGTCTGTCTCTCTCTCACCCCTCTCTCTCTCCCTGTACCTCTCTGTGTGTCTCTTTGTCTCTCTGTGTCTCCCTCTCTCTGTCTTTCCCTCCCCCCTCTGTCTGTCTGTCTGTCTGTCTGTCTGTCTCTGTCTCTCTCTCTCTCTCTTTCACATGCACACACACACACACCAATTTGGGGAGGGGGAGAAAAAGGAAAGAAGACATTTAAGGGTTGATTAGTAGACCATCCCGCCATAATCTAAGCCTTGGTACCATGCCAAGAAAGAAATGCAAGACGTGGTTGGTCTTGTTAAACACAATGCAGGCCTTTTTACAAAGATTGTGACTGCCAACTTTCTTATGACATGAAGTATATAGGCATTTGTGATTTATTGATTTAGCTGGTTTCTTCTCCAGTAAGGCAGTTTCCATACATCTAAGCTCCACCACTATAATCCTGCGAGGGAAGTTGGGCTGAAAGAGAGCAGTTGGCCAGTAATTTCCCATCGTGTTTCCATTACTTAGATCTGGACTTCCAAGGCCATTATAGCATTATGTGCCACCACCACCCAATTAGTGTATAATAATTCAATTCAGTAACGGGATTGTTAATGCATGGAACTCACTACCGGGCTGTGTTGTTTCATCACCAAACCCCCAAAAATTTACCCTTAGACTATCCACTGTTGACCACACCCAATTCCTAAGAGGTTAGTAAGGGGCATGCATAAGTGCAACAGTGTGCCTATTGTCCCCTGTCCTAATGTCTCTCTCTTATTCGTACCAATATCATGTATATAAATATTGTTATATCTGCGTATACTGCCAATATGTACTTGACTAAACAAATAAACAAACAAACATAAGCATCTGAAAATACTAATGCTAATTAAAGGAAATAAGTGAGAATAAAACTGTTGCAAAGGATATATGGATAATGTTGGATTTTTGTGCAATAATCTGTTTTCTTGATAAAGCTGTCCTTCTCCACCACTCCTTCTCCTAGCTTTCTTCTCTGCACCTTCTCCTTTTCCTTCTCCATCACTTCTACTCCTCCATCATTTCTCTTCCTCCTTCTCCTGCTCCATCATTTCTCCTCCATCACCTTCTCCATCACTGCTCCTTCTCCTTCTCCACCATTTCTCCTTCTCCTTTTCCTTCTCCATCACTGCTCTTTCTCCTCCATCATTTCTCCTTCTTCATTTCTTTCTCCATCACTTCTCTTCCTCCATCATTTCTCCTTCTTCTTTTCCTTCTCCATCACTTCTCTTCCTTCTCCATCATTTCTCCTTCTTCATTTCTTTCTTCATCACTTCTCTTCCTTCTCCATCATTTCTCATCCACCACCTTCCCCATCACTGCTCTTTCTCCTCCATCATTTCTCCTTCTTCATTTCTTTCTCCATCACTCCTCCTCCTCCTCCTCCTCCTGCTGATCAAACCTATCCATGAACAGATCCACTGCTGGCATTCCAGGTGTCCCATAGTTATGATGTCAAGTCAGCCTAATTGAGCAGCATTTCTGATCACCTAAAGTCTCAGCTGTTCGAATTCTGGGTGGTCTTGTGATATTTCATATTTCCATCTGCGCTGCACCATTCCAGAGGAAGCCAGGTCACCGATTACCCTGGGAATTTTCTTTCCTGTCTGACTGGATACTTCAGCATGCAATATCTTCAATCTTAAAAGCAGACAAACCTTCCAGAGTGTTGGTGTCGCCCTCAATTTCTTTTTTTTCCACCAGTCCTTTCTGTAGTACCTTCCTGTAGCATTGGAATCCTTACTGTGTGAGAAAACAGTAGTAGATTGTGTGAACTGACCTTCTGCCCAGATAAGGTCACTTGATGAAGAAATCTGAACTCTTTGACCTTTGCTCTTTCCTCCGTTCCAAGTTTGAGGATTGTTGGCGATATACGGAGTTTACAGTGACGTCAGGAAAACATCTGGGTCCTCTACAGCTTTTCCCACTGAAGGAAAAATCTGTCTCAAACCTGCTACTCTGAGACTTGAAAATCTGGGCAGATTGTGTTTTGAAATGATTAAATCCAACCAAACCAACTAAACCCAACCACAACCATACACAAGCACATAACAGATACAAACACTGTTCTGTCGGGCTCTCTGGTAGAATCCTCCCAAAAATTCACAGGTACAAATTTCAGACACACACACGTTTGAAAATTCAAAACAATGTTCTTTATAATGAAAAGTCACTTAAACTAAGCCCTCTTTTGGTATAGCCAAGAGCCCTTGTCTCCAAACAAACTGGTAATTTGTACAAGTCCCTTATCAGTTCTGTGATACTTAGCTTGCAGCTGTGAGGTCTTTCACAGTCCTTCTTCTTTCACAAAGTAAAACACACTTTGCTCTGGTTTAGTTTCAAAGCGGGGAAAAATCAGCACACAAAAAGTCAAAGTCAGTAAAGCAGTCACGAAACACCACGATCAGATAATCCTCCACAATGGCCAAAACCCACAGGCTGCTATTTATAGCAGCCTCACTAATGACCACAGCCCCACCCAACCACAGGTGGCCTCATTTTCTTTGATAATGATCTCTCAGTTGTTGCTGCCTATGCATCGCTCTCCGCATGTGTGGCTGTATCATTAACTCTTGTTCTGAATCCAAGGAGGAGCTAGATAATTGATCTCCTTCTGAACTGTCTGCCCCACTCTCCTCCTCCCTGTCACTCATGTCTTCTTGGTCAGAGGAGCCTTCATCAGCAGATTCCACCAGGGGTGGGCAAAACAGGCCTGCAGCATGTGGATGTCTCCCCCACATCCACAGTCCTTGGGGTAGGAGCTGGGCCAGAGCTAACCACAACAAAACACAAAATAAACAGCTCCAAACTTCACTGTAGAAAATATGACTTCAGCAACTGAGTTTTTAATGCATGGAACTCACTACCGGACTCTATAGTGTCACCACCTAACCCCAAAAACTTTACCCTTAGATTGTCCACTGTTGACCTCAGCCAATTCCTTAGAGGTCAGTAAGGGGGCCGCATAAATGCACCAGTGTGCCTTCCATCCCCTGTCCTAAGTTTCCCTCTTATTAGTACCGATATCATGTATATAAACAGTGTTATTTCTTTGTTTACTACCAATACGTACTTGACAAAGTAAATAAATAAACTAAAATCTTCTTGTAGATCTCATGATATCTGGTACAGCAACGGGAAAATCTGTCTTTTTTTTTTTAGTATTCTCCTACAGTTGACTTTCTCTTTTCAAGTGAACTATTTTTTTTTCAATGCGTTCTACTTATGAAGTAATGTATGGGTAATGAACCGAATAAAAGTCTCCCCAATTGACTCTGGCCAAGATAAATACCTCCTGTTATCCCCAGCATGAAGAGAACCATGTTGTACCGTCTGCTCCATAGCTGTTAAATGTGAGGAATTGGTTTAGAAAAATGTGGTGGCCCCAAGCAGCCTCAATTTGTCTGAACCCATAAGATTCCTGGCCCGTTTTTTCCCCTCCCTGGCATAAAAGCATTTTATCATGTTGAAATGCTTCGAATTTTACAATCCTTCTGTCGGGATTTCGATAACTTCTTACCAAATAAATAATCCATGTGGAAGACTGACCCTTCCCTTCCTGGAGGAGTCTATAAATTAGTGCATTTTCCAAAGCCATTTGTGACCTCTTCCCTCTTTAATCAGAGGCCAGCTAGAGATGTGATGCTTTGAAGGTGAAGAAAAAGAAAGGACGTTTTTTAAGCATTAGGGACTGTGCAAAAATTCACTTCCAAGGCTTAGTTGGAAGGCCCTTCAAGTGAATCACCAAATCAAAGCCCTGTTGAGAATTGCATGGAACTATCACATATCTTTTCAAGTGGGTTGGGCTGTTATCCATCTGTCTTTGCAAGATATTGTGAGAGATTGATTGATTGATTGACTTGCAACCAAGGTAAGATGTTGTAAGATGTATATCCAGTGGTCTTAGGGATTCCCTTCCCCCTCTGAAACTGAGAATTGAATTGCCTTGACCTATTTCAGATTAAAAAACTGAATCCATTCCAGAATAACAGAATAAAAAATTTGGAAGGGATCCTGAAGGTCTTCTAGTCCAGCCCTCTGCTCAAGCAAGAAACCCTATACCAGGGGTTGGCAAAGTTGGCTCTTCTATGACTTGTGGACTTCAACTTCCAGGATTCCTGAGGCAATCATGCAAGCTCAGGAATTCTGGGAGTTGAAATAAGCATGTCATAGAAGAGCCAACTTTACTTACCTTTGCCCTATACCGTGTCAGAAAAAAGTAGTTGTCCAAATCTCTTCTTATAAAGCTCTGTTGATGGAGCACCTACGACTTCTGAAGGCAAGTCGCTCCATTTATTAATATTTCAAACTTTCAGGAAATTTCTCCTAGGTTTGTTTATTTATTTATTTATTTATTTATTTATTCATTCATTCATTCATTCATTCATTCATTCATTCATTTATTGGATTTGTATGCTGCCCCTCTCCGCAGACTCGGGGCAGCTAACAACAGTAATAAAACAGCATATAATAATAATCCAATACTAAAAACAGTTAAAAACCCATTATTATAAAAACCAAACATACATACAGATACACCATGCATAGAATTGTAAAGGCCTAGGGGGAAGAGGGTCTCAATTCCCCATGCCTGGCGGAAGAGGTGGGTTTTAAGCAGCTTATGAAAGGCAAGGAGGGTGGGCACAATTCTAATCTCTGGGGGGAGTTGGTTCCAGAGGGCCGGGGCCGCCACAGAGAAGGCTCTTCCCCTGGGTCCCGCCAAGCGACATTGTTTAGTTGACGGGACCCGGAGAAGACCCACTCTGTGGCACCTAACTGGTCGCTGGGATTCATGCAGCAAAAGGCGGTCCCTGAGATAATCTGGTCCGGTGCCATGAAGGGCTTTATAGGTCATTTATAGGTTGGTCCTCTCCTGGACTGGTTTCCATCCATTGCTTCTTGTTCTGCCTTTATGTGCTTTGGAGAATCCATTCAAGTTGTGGCTTGAGATCAAATTGCTCACACAGATTGAATGGATGCACCGAATCAGATCACAACCCATCCACACAGTTGTGGATCAAGACATATTAGGCTCTTCCCCATGGTGTTTTTTTTTTAAAGTCTCTGGGAAGGATGTTTTTGGTTGCATGAGCTGTAATCTAGGATAGAGGAATTATCTGTTGTCTATTCTCTTTCAGCCTAGCTCTAAATCTCAGCATCTTCTCCTAGAGAAGGAACATATTTCTGTTCTTCTTGTTTCTTTTCACAGAAGTGAAAATTGTATCACACAGTTAATTTGTCACAGAAACCTTGCAGAATTAGAAGAATCATTTCTCTCGCAGCTACTTGGAGCTTTTTTTTGTGTGTCCTGTGTTCGGCTGATCCACTGATGAAATATTATTTTAGCAATAAAACTCTCCAGTTAAGGCCAAATCAAAACACTCTTTGTGTTCAGTTAAGCCAAACAAGTCCCTGTTTTGCTATTCATTTCTTCATGATACTACTTCATGGTGCTTAATTGCTTGGCCTGATTCCTCTGGCCTACCCTCATCCAAAAATAAGGCTTTAACTCATGTAACTTTAAACATAAAGTTTGTCTGGGTCTTTAACTGTTGGTTATACCCTTGTGCCTTTCCTCCATAGTACTCAGGATCTTGTCTGATTTTGTCAGGCCTTTTTTTTTTTTTAAGCCAACTTATCTTGAGGGTTTTATGCTTTAGAAATAAAGGACAAAACTGATAAGCAGCCATAATTGGGGGCAGAATTTCTGTTGATCATTCCTAGAAGGGAGTGAACTCTAAATAATGATAAGCACCAACATATACTTCCAAAAGGCTAACTTTATGCGAGGAGTATTTGATTAGAAAATTGGAGAATTCCACAAGGGAATTCTTAGAAGCCTGGCACTCGGACAAATCAACAGGCACATAGACATAAACAACAATTACATACCATTCAAGAGAAAAGATGAAAAAGTCCTTAGCTGCAATCAGTACCCATGTGAGCAGAGATGAACATCACTAGACCAATAATCAAATACCAAACTCAAGGAACTATCAGTGCAGACAAACAAGTCAGCAATAAACAACAGCCTAATCTAGGACTCACCAAGAAGGACACAACATTCTCAGCAACACTGACAGTGCAAAAGCCACTTGTACAGAAACAGAGAGCAATTTCCACACTTTTCTTGCACTGATGCACTACTTGGGTCATGAAATGCCTGTAAGAAAACAGAGCGTGCCAAGAATCCGTTCTTCTTCTTCTTCTTCTTCTTCTTCTTCTTCTTCTTCTTCTTCTTCTTCTTCTTCTTCTTCTTCTTCTTCCTCTCCTTCTCCTTCTCCTTCTTCTCACTCCTCCTCCTCCTCTTCTTCTTTTCTTCTTCTTCTTCTTCTTCTTCTTCCTTTCTTCTTCTTCTTCCTCTTCCTCTTCTTCTTCTTCTTCTTTTCTTCTTCTTCTTCTTCTTCTTCCTCTTCCTCTCCTTCTCCTTCTCCTTCTTCTCACTCCTCCTCCTCCTCTTCTTCTTCCTTCTCCTCCTCCTCCACCTCCTCCTCTTCTTCTTCCTCTTCCTCTCCTCCTCCTCTTCTTTTCTTCTTCTTCTTCTTCTTCTTCTTCTTCTTCTTCTTCTCCTCCTCCTTCTTCTCACTCCTCCTCCTCCTCTTCCTTCTCCTCCTCCTCCTACTCCACCTCTTCTTCTTCTTCCTCTTCCTCTCCTCCTCCTCCTCCTCTTCTTCTTCTTCCTCTTCCTCCTCTTCCTCTTCCTCTTCTTCCTCCTTCTCCCTAACTTATACTTCCTTCTATCATTGATGATGTTACCTAGTTGGGTGATAAAACATCTGCAAGCTCAGGGAACACCAAGGACCCCCCAGTTCCTGTACCTTTTGTGCAGTGGAGAATTGTTTGGGATTAAGATGGCTATCATGGCACCTCATTTGGGCCAATGCCGAGAAGGCCTTTGTTTGAATGAAAGGCAGCCCGAAGCAGGCAATTCAGGTTTCAGCTGAAAGTGGGTCTTGAACTCTGAATGATGGGCGAGGCGAGAGAAAAAAAAGTATTCATCAGTTCTTTCCTCTCTCTTCTTTTGTGACAAATAAATAAAGCAGAGCTTTTGGCTGGAGAAAAGGGGGCTTTGGAAGTTATGCACGCTCTCTCTGGAGCAATATGTAATGAGCGGCTTTAGTTGTTATCTCAGCCAGTCATCTTCTCTGTAGGAAGAATGGATTTAATTATATCACAGTTTCCAGTTTTATTGATGCTTGGACAATGTAAGCATTAAAGTGAAATACTATGCCAAGTACTTTAGAGGCCACCGAAATGTTTCCTGTTATTGTGTTGTAATGGAGAATGAAGTTACACAGGACTCTGTCCTTAATGATTCCAGCAGAGAAAATGTCCAGGGCACTCCAAAATCCACACCATTATACAGGCTGCCTGGATTCTAGGCTGGCCATGAGGACTGATAGGTATCAATATTTATGATGGCATGGGCCAGAAAAGGCCTTTGAAGAACACAGCTCTGCACAAGTTGACCTCGTGGGAGGTGAGACTCTCTTGCTCTGTGCCAGATCTGATGGGAACTTCAACTCTGGTTGGGTTGAACCTGAGCCAACCAAGCAGGTTGGCTTTCAAATGCCACCAGCCTAGAGAGTGGCCAAGGTTTAGTAGCAGAGTTGATGCTCTGACTGCAAATATCCCAAGACCATTGTTGCTTTTCTTCAGGGTGAGATGTAGGCCAATAGGGTGGCTGCTGCATTCAGAAGTAACCCAAGAACCAAAGAGGACAAAGCAAGAAGCTAGAATCCTCTTGTTCTTTTGAGAAATGGCTGGAGAATGTCTCTCGTTCCTAGGAACACCCAACAAACAGAAGGTAGCATCGAAGCTTCTAAAGAGATAACAGGAGGTTATCTCCTTGACATCACATAAAGAAGATTCTACTGTAGAAACATAGAAACATAGAAGACTGACGGCAGAAAAAGACCTCATGATCCATCTAGTCTGCCCTTATACTATTTTCAGTATTTTATCTTAGGATTGATATATGTTTATCCCAGGCATGTTTAAATTCAGTGACTGTGGATTTATCTACCATGTCTGCTGGAAGTTTGTTCCAAGGATCTACTACTCTTTCAGTCAAATGATATTTTCTCATGTTGCTTTTGATCTTTCCCCCAACTAACTTCAGATTGTGTCCCCTTGTTCTTGTGTTCACTTTCCTATTAAAAACACTTCCCTCCTGGACCTTATTTAACCCTTTAGCATAGTTAAATGTTTCGATCATGTCCCCCCTTTTCCTTCTGTCCTCCAGACTAGACAGATTGAGTTCATTAAGTCTTTCCTGATACGTTCTATGCTTAAGACCTTCCACCACTCTTGTGGAATGTCTACTTGTTCCATAATACAGTAAAGACCTTTAATTGGACAGTTCCAGTAATATTTGATGCTTACCAGCAAGGACAAGGAAGTCTTGTTTGGTTGGGGAACTTTGGGAGTTGTAATCCATCCATCTTAAAGGTTAAGGCTCGGGAACAATGAACTACAGCAAGGGGGGTCCAATCATGGCAACTTGTGGATTTCAACTCCCAAAATCGAATTGTGTGAGAGATATAATTGCACCCCTCCCGGGCTTGCTAAACTCACTTGTGATCACACCATGATCTGTTTTGTCATTGACCTGCCCTGATGTTCTTAGCTAATGGAGCTTCCAAGTCCTGATTCAATGGCGTTCATGGATCGGTACTACGACAGCTTGCCTCTAACCCAGAGGTCTCCAAACTAGACAACTTTAAGACTTGTTGACTTCAACTCCCAGAATTCTGCAGCCATCGTTGGGATGTGTGAGGCAGAAGATGGTCCTGTAAGTAATTTGGTCCTAAGCCTTGTAGGGCTTTATAGGTAATAAGCAACACCTTGAATTGCACTTGGAGATTGACCGGAAGCCAGTGCAGCTCGCAAAGTGCCACACTGTGGGTGTGGCTTATTTTGTGGGTGTGGCTTGATGGTCACGTGACTGAGCAGGAGTGGTTTGCCGGCCATGTGACCAGGTGGGAGTGGCTTGAACGATCATCATCGTTCAAGTGAACTGTTAAGTCCACGACTTACAACCTCACCAGTATCGCTTGCTGGGGTGACAATTTGCTTTGCGTTTCCCGCACTCTCCTTCCTGGGCGGCCCCCCACCTCAGGCTGGGTAGCTAGGCAAACGGGTGCCAGCCAGCTGTTGAGAAAAGAGGGGGGAGGAAATGGGCCCCCTGAAACTCCGGCCGGTGCTGGTCTCCCTGCTGCTTTCCAAGGAGGAGGAGGGGATGGTCAGCTGGAGCTGGGCACACAGCTTCATTTCCTCTGGTGGAACTGCGCTCCACCCCGTCCTGCCTGTTGCCCACCCCTGGGTATATCTAGAAGCACCCAAGACGGCTCGTGTGGCTGCATTCTGGACTAACTGAAGTCTTTTATTTATGTATTTATTTATTTATCTATCTATCTATCTATCTATCTATCTATCTATCTATCTATCTATTTATTTATTGGATTTGTATGCCGCCTCTCTCTGGGGACTAACAACAGTAATAGAACAATGTACAATAATAATCCAATAAATACTAAAAATGATTAAAAAACCCATTAATATAAAAAAAACCAAACATACATACAGACATACCACACATGAAAGTGTAAAGGCCCAGGGGGAAAGAGCATCTCAATTCCCCCATACCTGGCAGCAGAGGTAGGTTTTAAGGAGCTTACAAAAGGCAAGGAGGGTGGGGGCAATTCTAATCTCTGGGAGGAGTTGGTTCCAGAGGGCCGGGGCCACCACAGAGAATGCTCTTCCCCTGGGTCCCGCCAAGCGGCATTGTTTAGTTGACGGGACCCGGAGAAGATCCACTCTGTGGGACCTAACCGGTCGCTGGGATTCGTGCAGCAGAAGGCGGTCCCTGAGATAATCTGGTCTGGTGCCATGAAGGGCTTTATAGGTCATAACCAACACTTTGACTTTCTTTAAAGTCTCCGAACGGTCTTCAATGGAGAGCGCATTGCACAATGTCTCAGTCCATTCCTCATAGGCGCCTCCAGCCCAGCAAGAAAGGGGTTCAGTGCTCTAAGGCAAACCCAGGACCCCCAAGATGAAACCCAAGGCCTATTTGTGCAAACGTAGGCGCAGCAGCCAACAATTCCTCTTTGTGGAAGGGGAGAAAGTCAATAGCGAAAGGCAGGCGTTACACGGTAGTCTCTCTGTTTGCACTGGCTAAAGCCTTTTTATCTCACATTCATAAACACAGGCTCTCCATGTGATATAAAACACATTTAGCTGTCACAGAGAGCAAGTGATTTATGGAGCAAGGTTGTCCCTAAGAGGGTAACAAAACTTGGTGCTTATTTTGGCAGGTGTGCTAATTCAAACTGCAGGGCAGCTTTGGGAGAGCTGCGAACATTAATGACAAAAGGTTAATGATTTTTCTCTTTTCCCTTTGAAATATTTATTCGATTTATGCGCACAAGCCTCATACGTGACCCCAGCCAAGCAAATGTCTTTCTCTTCTTTCTTTCTTTCTTTCTTTCTTTCTTTCTTTCTTTCTTTCTTTCTTCTCTCTCTCTCCCTTCCTCCCTCCCTCTCTCCCTCCCTTTCTTCCTTCCTTTCTTTACCAAATTCCACATTTGGAATAATACTGTGTTCAGTTATGAAGGCCTCACCTACAAAAAGATATTGATCAAAGTGAATGGGTCCAAAGATGGGTTACAAAAATGGTGGAAGATCTTAAGCATAAAACCTATCAGGAAAGACTTCATGAACTCCATCTGTCTAGTCTGGAGGACAGAAGGGAAAGAGGGGACATGATCGAAACATTTAAATATGTGAAAGGGTTAAATAAGGTCCAGGAGGGAAGTGTTTTTAATAGGAAAGTGAACACAAGAACAAAGGGGCACAATCTGAGGTTAGTTGGGGGGGAAATTAGAAGTAAGGTGAGAAAATATTATTTGACTGAAAGAGGAGTAGATGCTTGGAACAAACTTCCAGCAGACATGGTTGGTAAATCCACAGTCATTGAATTTAAACATGCTTGGGATAAACATAGATCCATCCTAAGTTAAAATACAGGAAATGGTATAAGGGCAGACAAGATGGTCTTTTTCTGACGTCAATCTTTTCTTTCTTTCGTTCTTTCTTTCTTTCTTTCCTTCTTTCCTTCTTTCCTTCTTTCCTTCTTTCCTTCTTTCCTTCCTTGCTTCTTTCTTTCTTCTTTCTTCTTTTTTCTTTCTTTCTTTCTTTCTTTCTTTCCTTCCTTGCTTCTTTCCTTCCTTCCTTCCTTCTTTCCTTCCTTGCTTCTTTCTTTCTTTCCTTCTTTCCTTCCTTGCTTCTTTCTTTTTTTCTTTCTTTCTTTCTTTGTTTCTTTCTTTCTTTGTTTCCTTCCTTCCTTCCTTCTTTCTTTCCTTCCTTCTTTCTTTCCTTCTTTCCTTCCTTACTTCTTTCTTTCTTTCTTCTTCTTTTTGAGTTTGGCAAAGGCAGCCTTGGAAGAAAATATTATTTTAGTTTCAGACGCAGCTTAGAGAGACTTCACCATCTTAGGGATAACGAAAGGATAGGTCTGCAGGGAGCTGCCCCTTTTCAGCCTGCTCACTTTTAAAGACCGATAAAACACTCCGATTTGGGGGAACCCTATTGGGCTACATCTGTAAAGCAAATGTCAGCAGGTTTCAAATGGGATGAACGAGGCAAATTCCCTTCCATGCCTGACGCACGATAACAAACAATGGCATTGTGAAATACTGGAATTAGTTTGCCAGGGCAGGTGATGCTTTAACTGGGTTTCAAAAGAGCCCGGGCACATTCATAAAGGATCAGGTATCCGCAGTTGAGCCTTGATGGCTGGGGTTGCTTACATTTTTAAACTCCAGCTGCTGGGCTGGATGGTGGAGGAGGGAGCCTGTGACAAAACTAGCACCAGGATGTCACAACAGTTTCTTGCCTCATTTGGACACCTGTTAAGTGGCTCCTATGCTGGGGAGAAAGAATGTAGGAATCCAATTGCTCTTCTGCTGGTAGCTATGTTGCCTGCAGGACCAAGTCTTGAATAGAATAGAATAGAATAGAATAGAATAGAATTCTTTATTGGCCAAGTGTGATTGGACACACAAGGAATTTGGCTTTGGTGCAGATGCTCTCAGCATACATAAAAGAAAAAGATACATTTGTCAAGAATCATGTGATACAACACTTAATGATTGTCATAGGGGTCAAATAAGCAATGAAGAAACAATCAAGATTAATAAAAATCTTAGCATACAAGCAACAAGTTACAGTCATACAGTCATACAGTCCTCAGTGGGAGGAAAAGGATGATAGGAATGATGAGAAAAACTAGTAGAAATAGAAGTGCTAAACTCTTCTTTATTCTTTTGCCTTTAAACCTTGGAATATTCCTTAGTCAGACTTTCTCTCTAAAGGAAAAAGATAATGTATTGTGTGATTGGTCCCTGGAGGTCTGACTTTTAATAGATCTCTCTCTCTCCCCTCTCTTCCCCCTCTCTCTTTCTCATCCTTTCTTTCCCTCCTTCTGTCCTTCCTCCCTCCCTCCCTCCTTTCTTTCTTTCTTTCTTTCTCCCTCTCTTTCTTTCTTTCCTTCCTTTCTCCCTCCCTTCTTTCTTTCTTTCTTTCTTTCCTGCCTTCCTTTCTCCCTCCCTCCTTTCTTTCTTTCCTGCCTTCCTTTCTCCCTCCCTCCCTCCTTTCTTTCTTTCTTTCTTTCTCCCTCTCTTTCTTTCTATCTCTCTCTCTTACATACACATAGAGTTCCCTCCCATCCCATAGACGTTGTTGTAGCCGCAACAAAATTTACAGTATCTCGGCCAGCCGACGTAAGCAGGTCATCCCTAATGCACTTGGAGGCAGAAGCCGAGCCCCCATTATAAACTGGACAGCAGCCAGAATTGCATCTGTCAAATTAATCACTGGAGATGAAGAGCTGTCAAAAGTTTCTGCAGCAACCCATCTTCTCGTTAACCTTTGGCAGGGAGGGGGGAGAGCGGGGAGGCAGACTGATAACGTGCTAGATTTTATTCCCTCTCCCCCTTAGAAAGTCTCCCCAGTTGGAATACTTTCTCCACCCGACAGCCTCTGAAGGCCAGGATGGTTTTGCTGGCTGAATTTGGCCGAGATGTGTAAGATCTGGGGGAGCACCCAGGCCTTGTCACCCCTCCCTGATTCATGGGCTGGCCTTGCCTCCAAGCCAGCTTTCAGATAAAAGGGCCATTTGAAATGTTGACAGGCGGCTTAGCTGGGGAGATCTGTTCAGGCTGGGGTTGCGGGGGGGGGGGGAGAGACTGGGAAACTCATCTGCCCCCAGCAGGGGTGAGAAGAGGGCCACCACAGTCGGGGCCCCATGGAAATACACAATGTCCCGAAGACCTGTTAAGAAAGTCCTCCACTTGCAGCAGAATCCCCTACATTAGTGTTTCCCAACCTTGGCAACTTGAAGATATTTGGACTTCAACTCCCAGAATTCCCCAGCCAGCATTTGCTGGCTGGGGAATTCTGGGAGTTGAAGTCCAAATATCTTCAAGTTGCCAAGGTTGGGAAGTATTGCCCTACGCAACTAGACTTACAATCCTAGGTTTAGAACTACGTCACCTTAAACACGACCTAAGCACAGCCCATAAAATCATCTGCTACAACGTCCTTCCTATCAACGACTCCTTTGGCTTCAACCACAACAACACACGAGCACACAACAGATACGAACTTAAAGTGAACTCGACTGCAGGAAATACGACTTTAGTAACTGAGTAGTTGATTGCATGGAATTCACAACCAGACTCTGTAGTATCATCACCCAATCCCCAAAACTTTACCCTTAGACTCTCCACTGTTGACCTTTCCTGATTCCTAAGAGGTCAGTGAGGGGCGTGCATAAGTGCACCAGCGTGCCTTCTGTCCCCTGTCCTAATGTTTCTTTTTTTTTTTTGGAAATTTTTTTATTGATTTTTTAAAATATACAACAAACAAAACAAACATTTAACATATATAGGAGCTACCATTGTTCCTCTTATTATAGAAGTCTTCTTAATACAAAAATGAAAAAAACTAATTCTATTTAGATTAATACAGAAAAGTTAACTTATCAATAAAATAACTATTTGTATTCAATACTAATATAAAAAATATGCAATTTCAAATATTTTTCTATTAATTATACAATTGTGGTAGAATAAGTAAAATCAATTAATAACAATCAAGTTATTCATCAAATGTATTATATTCAACATTAAGCATTTGCTATTCCATACTTAATTTTATTGTCTTCATTAATCTTTGTTTTTAATTTTTTTTTAATTTGAATTTTTTTTGAATAATGTTTCTTTTTTTACTAGTATCATGTATATGAATATTATTATATCTTTGTATACCACCAATATGCACTGGACAAAACAAACTAATAAAATAAATAAGATAAATTATGGACCTTGCCAGTATCTACTGAAGCATCGATTAAGGACATATAGTAAGCAACCCAATGAATGGTTTGGGTTGCATTATAATCAGAAAACTATGAGAAAGAGTACGATAATAAGATTGACCTTGATAAGTTATGGTGATCAGATGGTTAAAGAAGAAATTGAGGGATTAAAAAACAAGGATGGAACATCCTTCATGAACAAGCCACAGAGGTGTCACGACAAATTCTTCCAATGCTTCTCAAGCAGAATACATGAAAGTCTAAATCAATTATGCTATCCCATCACAGGTCCAATCTGCCTTGTGTTCCTCTAAGTCGAGCCAAGATTAAAGGAGCGGTTTGGATTTACGAGGTGCAGGACAGAATTTTGGCTCGAGCTTCTGAAAATTTATCTGCTCTCAATTGTGGAAGCCTGTATGAACGGGGAATGCAAACTGCCCCTAATCTTCATTTGTATGATTCCACTAGAGATAATAAGGCAAAAGGTTATTTTATGCTGCTAATTTGAGCCATATGACTCCATCTCCTTTACCTGGGTGACTTTGGCTGGATGTGAGTTGTAGCCTCTAGTCCAGAGAGTAGCAGGACACAGGAGGGAATTTTTTGCAGGACCCATTGAACATCTACAGATGTTGACCCGTGCCCTCAAAACTCTCTTTGCAAGATGTCTTACATTGGAATTGTTCTTCTCTTATACTTATGTATATATTTGTAACATTTATTGATCACTTACAGTGGTACCTCTGCCTACGAACTTGTGCTACCATAAACCAAACATTTTTTTGGCCAAAGATACCCAAGTAGCTAGGAAAGATGATAGGGAATCATATCGATTTTAAACCTGCACTGTTTTTTATTAGGTATAATATCAGAAAAAAAAATAGATAAGAAAAAAGTCCTTAGAGAGTTGGGTGGCGTAGAAATTGCATAAATTAATTAACAAATTTAGATTTTCATGCTAGTTTTAAGAAACAGCTGTGTGCAGAATGAATCGAACTGGGTGTATAATTGAGAATAAAAAGAGACCCAGCAAAGCTGTGATTGGCAGGGATTTACGAGGGGGTTTCCTTCAGCACTTGAGAAATTGTGACCAGATGGGGAAGGGATGGAGGTAACACAATAATTCCTCCCCAGCAGGAGGTTGAGCCGGTGCCCTAAATTAAGGCAGAGATAACAATCACGGCACTGTCTTAAATTAACTTGCAGATCCTGGAAGAGGGATCTGCAAGTTGAGATGTCCCCCAAATCTTGCAAAGGGACATGCGTGCACATGAGATTTTGGCAATTTTTTGTACTTTTGCACATGTGCAGAAGCAAAAATTCGCTGAAATATCGGTCTCATGAGCGAACCCTTACAAGATTATTATTATTTATTATTATTTATTATTATTATTATTATTATTATTATTATTATTATTATTATTATTATTATTATTTCAGTACAACACAGCAAACGAGATCACTATCCTGGATTTTGTATTTCATCACCAGTCGGGCGCTTCCCAAGCACCTAGGACTGCATGATGGAGCGGCGAATTATGTTTGCCAATCCCAGTAAAGCGGCCTTTTGCAATTGACAGATGGAGATTTTGTCACTTCTGATGGTTTTCAAATGTCCGCTGAGATCCTTTGGCCCTGCGCCCAGCGTGCCAAGTACCACTGGGACCACTTTAACTGGCTTATGCCAGAGTCGTCATAGCTCGATTTTAGATCTTCGTATTTCACTAATTTCTCTAGCTTCTTCTCCTCAATTCTGCTGTCTCCTGAGATTGCGATGTCGATGATCAATACTTTCTTTTTCTCCACAATCAGAATGTCTGGTGTGTTATGCTTCAGAATTCGGTCAGTCTGAAGTTGGACTGAATAATAATAATAATAATAATAATAATAATAATAATAATAATAATAACAACAACAACAAAGACAACAATTATTATTATTATTATTATTATTATTATTATTATTATTATTATTATTATTATTATTTAGATTTATTATATTATGTTTCTGCTCATGCACACAAAGCAAAAATATAGAGGAAAATATATGGCGGTGCCAATAGGACTGACACCGTAGTGGCTGCACGCAAATTGCACAATTTGGCAGCCGCTACCATACCCGTAGCAACCCACTACTGGTTGGAAAATAGATGGCATAATTTAAGATCACCCAGGCCTAAAATTTCAAAGTCTAGCGGTATAAGGAATTTTATTGCAAGCAGAGGCGTTGAGTGCTCCTCTTTTAAAATACCTCTGGATACTCTCTAATATATTAATGTCCAAAATACAAAATTCAATCCAAAACCTCACCTACAAAAAGATATGAACGGGTCCAAAGACTGGCTCCAAAAATGCTGGAGGGTCTTAAGCATAAAATTTATCAGGAAAAACTTCATGAACTCAATCTGTATAGTCTGAAGGACAGAAGGGAAAGGGGGGACATGATCAAAACATTTAAATATGTGAAAGGATTAAATAAGGTCCAGGAGGGAAGTGTTTTTAATAGGAAAATGAACACAAGAACAAAGGGGAAAGATCAGGGAAAGTTAGGGGAAAGATCAGAAGCAACATGAGAAAATATTATTTGACTGAAGGAGTAGTAGGTGCTTGGAACAAACTTCCAGCAGACGTGGTTGGAAAATCCACAGGAACTGAATTTAAACATGCCTGGGATAAACATATATCCATACAGGAAATAGTATAAGGGCAGACTAGATGGACCAGGAGGTCTTTTTCTGCCGTCAATTTTCTATGTTTCTATGTAATACTGTGTGAGTTAAAGGCAGATGAGCAGTATTCAACGATAGGTCTGACAAAGGTTTTCTATGCCCTACTTAGAAGTACAGTATAACATTTCCTGAGTTCTTGTCGTCAGTGTGAAAAATTCATGAATTGTTGTAAGTCGAGGACAGCACACTCACCTCTAAGCAATATCCTCCAACTATTCCTCAGGTGGCTCTCTACACTTCTAGAGATCTTGGAAAACTGGAGCAGTTGTTCTAGCCACTCTTACTTCTAAGATAATAACAAATATCTTGGAACAGCAAAGAGTAAGAAAAGTGGAAAAGTTGAAAGCATGTGGGAACATTTGCAAATAATCTCCTGCCTCTCCCGTCCCCGGGTAACTGTGGTGGAGATCTAAATGAGGGTCAAACAGACCAGGATGTTGGAGATCATTTCTCAATAAGGAAAATATATATCCCTCACTCTCTTGACAGTTGCCAAATAACCACTACACAAGCTAGGGTGGGTTTTTTCCTCCCCAACCATCAACGTTACTTTGTGGATCGTATTATCTAGGAAATCCCAAAGTTGCTAGCCTGCAAACTGAATTAACTGCATTCTTTTCGGATTAAAATCCCATTTTTGGAAAGGCTCGGTAGGCTCCTAGCCCAGTGCCTCTGAAAAGTCAAGGAGCCAAAAAAAGACGTTATTAAATCCAGTGCCAGCAATTTGCTCCCTACTGACTCCCCCCCCCCCCACTTTCTTGTTCGGGTTACCGCAGCTTCTCGAAAGGCATAACATGAAGCTAGAGAAGAAAAGAGGGCTCTTTGCAAAAATTCATCTCCTATATATATATATAGGTCAAAGGTTAAACCTAAACTCTTCTCCATGCAAAACCCCTTCCACCTCTGAGATGCCATCGTGCCCACTTCCCACTGCAGGAGGTGTAAAATAGATGGCAAAGTTTTGGCACACAGAGAGGGCACGTGTTGCCCTATGTCAGCTCCAACACACATGCACGTGTTGTCCAGCTGACTTTTGGCCTTGGGGAAGTCTGTTTAGCCCTCTGGACGCCTCATCACTGATGATGTTACCTATTTGGGTCATGAGAATTAACAGCTCTCTCCAGCCAACATCATCTGGCTGGTGTGCAGGAGGGTATGAAAGTATTGATTGAATTCAGGGGTTTTTATTGTTATCAATTATTATGGGATTTTAATTTTTATTAATGGGGTTATATTGAGGGTTTTTAAATTATTTTTAAACTCTTTCACCAGTCGCTGGGATTTGTGCCGCAGAAGGCGGTCTCGGAGGTAGTCTGGCCCTATGCCATGTAGGGTCCAACACTTTGAATTGTGACTGGAAACAATTGTGCGTGGAGTGATGACGAGATATGGGCATGTCTTGGAAAACCCAATACAAAACAAGCAAGCAAGCAGGAAGGAAGGAAGGAAGAAAGAAGGAAGGAAGGAAGGAAGGAAAGAAAGAAAGAAGGAAGGAAGGAAGGAAGGAAGGAAGGAAGGAAAGAAAGAAAGAAAGAAAGAAAGAAAGAAAGAAAGAAAGAAAGAAAGAAAGAAAGCAAATAAGTAAATAAGTAAATAAGTAAATAAGTAAATAAAATATTAGCTGTTCCAATTTCCTTCTTTCCTCAAATTTGATTCCTTGCCTGGACACACTCAGATGCCTTTGAGAGCTGACCGCCCTGAGCTCTGCCAGGTAAGAACTTGAGCTGCAGAAAAATAGCCCTCTTGTAGGAACCTCCCAGGAAGACCGACCACCTTCTAAACCCCAAGCTGGGAGGCTCTCCAGCCGCCGCTGACCCTTCCTTCCAGATGCCTGGGCCCTCGGAGAACAGCCTGCCTCTTAACCTGTCACACTTGGTGGCCAAAATCTCACCTCGGTTGGCCAAGGTCTTTACATAACCTGACCCCTAGGAAGGCAATTACATTGGGGTTTGTTGCCCGCACCCATCTGTTTCCAGTCCTGACATCAATTCTACTTTCAACAAAGGATGGGTTCCCATGAACTCCCTGGCTTTATGGCCAGCTGGTTCTTATTAAGGAATCAACCAATAAAACCAGGAAGGAGTGAAACAGTCTACAGTGTGTTCTCTCCAACATTTGGCCATGTGTTTTAATTTACCGTTCTACCCAGCCCGACCTGCCCTTCTATGCACTGCGCATTCCATACCTCACATATTTTTGCTTATTTTGATAAATGTTGCTTTTTGGCTCTTTTTTTTCTTTTAATGAGGACGGGGGCAGGAACCTGACACCTACTGTCTGCTTTGAGCTGCGACCCTAACGCACATGTGTAAGTTCATGTGAATCTCCACTTTTACAGGATGGAATTTCCCACTCACCCACCCACCCTTCAGCATCCATGACTTTGCTTGGAGATAAAATTGGGAACGGGCTAGGAAGTCTGGTACCACGCTGGATACGGGGGTGGAAAGATCTACAGTAGGGATTAAATGCAACAAGAAGTAAGAGGAGGAGTAAGTTACAGGAAGAGAGAAGGCAGTTTATATCCAGCCAGCGGTGAGTTGATCCAACTTGAATTTGGGAGCGGATATTTAACCTTTAGATCAGGGGGTGTCCAACCCTGGCAACTTTAAGACCTGTGGACTTCAACTCGACTACTGTAACGCTCTCTACATGGGGCTACCTTTGAAAAGTGTTCGGAAACTTCAGATCGTGCAGAATGCAGCTGCGAGAGCAATCATGGGCTTTCCTAAATATGCCCATGTCACACCAACACTCCGCAGTCTGCATTGGTTGCCGATCAGTTTCCAGTCACAATTCAAAGTGTTGTTATGACCTATAAAGCCCTTCATGGCACTGGACCAGATTATCTCAGGGACCGCCTTCTGCTATACGAATCTCAGCGACCAGTTAGGTCCCACAGAGTGGGTCTTCTCCGGGTCCCGTCAACTAAACAATGCCGCTTGGTGGGACCCAGAGGAAGAACCTTCTCTGTGGCGGCCCCAGCCCTCTGGAACCAGCTCCCTCCAGAGATCAGAATTGCCCCCACCCTCCTTGCCTTTCACAAGCTACTTAAAACCCACCTCTGCCGCCAGGCATGGGGGAACTGAGATACTCTTTCCCCCTAGGCATTTACCATTTACGCATGGTATGTCTGTATGTACGTTTGGTTTTTACTTTAATGGGTTTTTAATTGTTTTTACTATTGGATTATTGTGTATACTGTTTTATTATTGTTGTTAGCCACCCCGAGTCTCTGGAGAGGGGCGGCATACAAATCCAATAAATCAATCAATCAGTCAACTCCCAGAATTCCCCAGCCCACCACAGGTCTTCAGATGGCCCTGGGACACTGCAACTATCACCAGTACAAATCAGTCCTAAACATTGTGTTTGAATTTTGATCGCAGGACCCCAGAGAAGCTACAGCAGATGCAAAAAGGGCTCATTCAGAGGCCACTTATTTTAGTGTTGTTGTGACTTTGGATAGTAACTAAACAAACTGTTATGTGGATGACGTCCTCTAAGTAAATAAATATGTCCTTACCTGGCAGGGGAGACACTATGATCCTGCTTCAAGTAACTACAAGCCACTCATTCAATTTTCACTTTCGATGGATCTATGAATGCAACCTGTGTGAATCTACATAAGTTGTATAGAATAGAATAGACTAGAATAGAATAGAATGGAATTTTTATTGGCCAAGTGTGATTCGACACACAAGGAATTTGTCTTGGTGCAGATGCTCTCAGCGTACATAAAATAAAATATACATTTGTCAAGAATCATGTGGTACGACACTTAATGATTGTCATAGGGGTCAAATAAGCAATGAAGAAGCAATATTAATAAAAATCTTAGGATATAAGCAACAAGTTACAGTCATACAGTCAACATGGGAGGAAATGGGTGATAGGAATGGTGAGAAAAACTAGTAGAATAGAAGTGCAGATTTAGTAGAAAGTCTGACAGTGTTGAGGGAATTATTTCTTTAGCAGAGTGATGGCGTTTGGAAAAAAACTGTTCTTGTGTCTAGTTGTCTTGGTGTGCAGTGCTCTGTAGCAACGTTTTGAAGGTAGGAGTTGAAACAATTTGTGTCCAGGATGTGAGGGGTCAGTAAATATTTTCCCCGCCCTCTTTTTGACTCGTGCAGTATACAGGTCCACAATGGAAGGCAGATTGGCAGCAATTGTTTTTTCTGCAGTTCTGATTCTCCTCTGAAGTCTGTGTCGGTCCTATTGGGTTGCAGCACCAAACCAGACAGTTATAGAGGTGCAGATGACAGACTCAATGATTCCTCTGTAGAACTGTATCAGCAGCTCCTTGGGCAGTTTGAGCTTCCTGAGCTGGCGCAGAAAGAACATTCTTTGTTGTGCTTTTCTGATGATGTTTTTGATGTTAGGTGACCATTTTAGGTATGTATGAGTCTATATTGTAAAGGCACGTATCACAAAGTCTATCTCCTATTGTATGGCTGAGATTTGTAAAGTATAAGCTGGCTGGGGAACTCTGGGAGTTGAAGTCCTAATATCTTCAAGTTGCCAAGGTTGGGAAACACTGCTCTAGTGGACAGCAAGGGGTTGAGCTTGAGTCCGAATCGCAAACAGAGCATGCAGTAAAGGAGTGGGGCCGAATACTGCGCAATCGGCTGGTGGCATGGCAACCCTTCTTGTTTGTCCCAATTTGCAGGAAAAACAAACCACTAAATGAAATTAAAAATGCTGGCGGTGAAACCGCTTCTCTCTGGCTGAAGGAGGCGATAATTTCCAAGGGAGCTTCTGGTCGCCCTCCTTCCCGCTGGAGTGCATGAGATGTGGGGGAGGCAGCAAAAAGCCATCGTGTAGAAAGTGGGGGGAGTTTAATAACAGGATGCAACAGAATTTGTTTCCCAAAACATCTGGAAAATGAAGAAGAATCTCGAAATATGTGTGTTCTGCCTGAGAAGAAAGTGATTTCTCCTTATGAGAATTTTCGGCGACTTCAGTTGGAGATACTCCGGGAATGTTGCTATGCTATTTTTTCTTCTTCTTCTTCTTCTTCTTCTTCTTCTTCTTCTTCTTCTTCTTCTTCTTCTTCTTCTTCTTCTTCCTCCTTCCTCCTCTTCTTCTTCTTCTTCTTCCTTCCTCCTCCTCCTCCTCCTCCTCTTCTTCTTCTTCCTCTTCTTCCTTCCTCCTCCTCCTCTTCTTCTTCCTTCCTCCTCCTCCTCCTCCTCCTCCTCTTCTTCTTCTTCCTTCCTCCTCCTCCTCCTCCTCCTCTTCTTCTTCTTCTTCCTTCCTCCTCCTCCTCCTCCTCCTCCTCTTCTTCTTCTTCTTCTTCTTCCTTCTTCTTCTTCTTCTTCTTCTTCTTCTTCTTCTTCTTCTTCTTCTTCTTCTTCGTGCTTTCTAAATTTAGCAAGACAATATTATTCAGATTTCTCAGTCAATTATAAGAACGGTAAGAAATATAAAATGCAAATAAATAAATGCGGGCTGATATGTAACTAAAAGAAGGAGATAGCTTTTGCAGTCAACTGAGAGTGGTTTTATCCAGCTTATATTAGATTTCTACAACATTCTGTCCCCATTGGATGTTTTCCTTTTAATTTCTATTTCTTCAACCAAGCTACCCATATTGGCTGGGAATCATGGGAGATGTAGCCCTGAACATCAGAAAAGCAGAGTTTAACTAACCTAAGGGCCTGTTTATTATTGATGTTGTATCCTGTAATGGCTACCTTGTAACTCTGTAAATAGTTTGTTCCTCTTTCAGCGCTGTCTGAGCCCAAGCAGGAAGTCGCTCCTGATTGGCTCAGACGCGGCCGGCTCTAGCTTTGGCGGGAACCGCAAATATATAAAAGGAGCGGTTTCTCCAGGCAGAGTCAGTCGGTACTCGCTGAATTGTCACTTTACCTTGCTGAGCTGTCACTTGTTCTCTGAGCTGAATTAAAGTACCGATTGCTCAAAACCCTGTCTCTGGGTCTACTTCACTGGCGACGAACGGACGGAAGAAACTTCGCGTGCAACATGGACAAAATCCAGATCGGCCAGGCTCCGGAACTCTTCGATCCCGAGAAATCGACATGGGACGAGTACATGGCCACCTTCGAGATCTTCCTCGAAGCGGCGGGAATGCAGGACGCCGAAGCCGATCGCAGACGGGCTATTTTCCTTAACTACTGCGGCGCAGAAATCCGTAGACTTGCCCAAACTCTCACCGAACCGGAACAAGCAAGAGCCACAGCGTGGGACGTCCTACAACAAAAACTGGCGAGCCATTTCAAGCCGACCAAACCAGCCATGGTTTTTCGGCATCAATTCCACATGATGGCTCAGAGGGAAACCGAGTCGATCAGCCAGTTTACAACGCGGCTTCGAACGGTACTTGCTCAATGCAAGTTTAAAGACCCGGAAGCTCGCCTCACCGACGCCTTGGTTTTCGGCATGAAAAGCAGCACGGTGAGAAATAAACTCCTCATCGAAGAAGAGCCGAGCCTACAAACCGTGATTAAACTGGCGCAAACCGCAGAAGCAGCCGACGCAGCGGCGAGAGAATTGAAAGAGCACGGAAGGCGAGAACTCATTGCAAAAATCGACTCCGCGTCTCCCAGCGCCGTGGAAACAGACAACAGCCAACAAATTCCCAGCGGAGACAACTGCCTCCTGGTGCAAGACCAGCCGAGACACCTGAGAGCTACTCACCCAGCCCCCTGCGCGGGCTGCCGGGGAAATCACCAGCGCCATCGATGCCCCTTCCGAGACGCTACATGCCGCCGTTGCAACCGGAGAGGCCACATCGCCATCGCATGCAGAGCAACAGCGCCAGAGGAAACATTTGCCACACCGCAATACCAGCGACCTCAAAACCAGACCCCCCAAGCGCGAGAAAGGAGACCATTCCGCAACGCGGGTCAAAGGAACTACTCAACCGCTAACCGCGACTACTATAGAGGTAACTCTCAATTTTCCGTGAATAACACGGCAACCAAAAAAGGGGCTAAAATTGTTATATCACTGTTACTCAATAACCAACCTTGCTCAATGGAGCTGGATACGGGCTCTAGATATACCATCATGCCCTGGGAAAAATTTAAACTGTATATGCCTAATGTATCTAAGGCTGACCTAAATCAAACCTCTTTGGTGATTAGAGACTTTCAGGGGGGGGGTAATCTCGGTCTTGGGAACAGCAAATGTACCTATCGCATTCAAGAATGTTAAATGTACCCTTCCCATGCTTATTGTAACAGGGGCCAAGCACTCTCTTCTGGGTTTAGCATGGATGGAACCACTGGGGATCGAGATTTCGGGTGTGTGTAATGTAAACTGTTATGATATGCCTAACTTTGTGAAAGAGTTCCCTGAAGTGTTCAGCCCCACACTGGGATTGTATAAGGGGCCCCCTATATCTTTCTCTATTGACCCCAAGGTTCCACCGATCAGACTAAAACCTCGCAGGGTCCCCCTGCCGCTCCTCCCCAAACTAGACATACAGCTGGACAAACTCATTAGCCAAGGTATTTTGGTCCCTGTGGAGCAGGGGCCATGGGAAACTCCCATAGTTACCCCTCTGAAGCCAGATGGCTCTTTAAGAGTTTGCGCTGATTACAAATCGACCCTAAACAAGGCACTCCAACACCACCCCTACCCCATCCCGGTTGTGCAACAACTGCTACACTCCCTGGGGGAGGGAAAAAGGTTCGCAAAGATCGACCTGGCGCAAGCTTACCAGCAACTTCCGGTCGATGAACAAACAGCAAACGCTCAAACAATTGTAACGCACAGGGGGGCTTTCAAATGCACGAGGTTACAGTTTGGGGTAAGCATAGCCCCAGGAATATTCCAGAGCATTATGGAACGCCTATTGTCAGGGGTAAATGGGGCCATTCCATACTTTGATGACATCTTAATTGCAGGGGAAAACCAGGAACAAGTAAACAAAAGAATAAGGGAAGTACTTAAGAGGTTACAGGACAAAGGTTTAAGAATCAAGCCTGATAAATGTGTCTGGGGAACCAACAGTATAGAATTCCTAGGATATAAAATAGATAAGGAAGGTATCCACCCCACAACAGAGAAGCTGAGAGCAATTAGAGAAGCCCCAGAGCCACGAGATAAGAATGAGTTACAGGCATTTTTGGGCCTCCTTAATTTTTATTCCGTTTTTTTAAAGCAGAAGGCAACAGTAGCAGAGCCTCTCCATCGTTTACTCCAGAAGGAAGCCCGCTGGACATGGGGGAAAACTGAACGTGAAGCTTTTTCTCAAATAAAAAATTTATTAACTTCTAAAAGTGTAGTAGTCCAATATAGTGCTTCACTACCCATTAGGCTCACGTGCGACGCTTCGCCGTACGGCATAGGAGGAGTCCTAGCTCACGTTCTACCTAATAAGACAGAGGCCCCAATAGCATTTTTTTCAAGAACCATGACCAGCACAGAAAGGAATTATAGCCAGTTAGACAAGGAGGCTCTAGCATTAGTGGCAGGGGTAAAGAAGTTTCACAATTACATTTTTGGAAGAAGCTTTGAGTTAGTCACTGACCACAAACCCCTACTAGGCCTGCTAGCCCCCAACAAGCCCACTCCACCTTTTATGTCTCCAAGACTAATCAGATGGGCTCTTTTCCTCTCAGGGTATCAGTATGAGCTCACCCACAAGGGGGGGAAGGAAATCAATCATGCAGACGGTCTCAGCAGATGCCCCATAACAGACTTAGTGGAAGACCCTGTTCCTTCCACAGATGTGTTAATGATAGAACTCGAGGAAAACCCACTAACCACAGCAAAAGAGGTAGCTGCACACACGCAGCAAGATCAAATCCTTAAACAAGTGGTGAACTGTGTTCTAAAGGGATGGCAAAATGATGTTGTGAAACCTGAATTGTGTGATTTTAAAAACAAAAGACTTGAGTTATCGTATGTAAAAGGTTGTTTGCTGTGGGGGGATAGAGTGATCATCCCCAAAAGCCTAAGGGGAAAGGTACTCAAAATGTTACATGTGGGCCATCCTGGGATTGTCAGGATGAAGAGCCTGGCAAGGGGGCATTTATGGTGGCCAGGGCTGGATGCTGATATTGAAAGTTGGGTTTCAAAGTGTGATCCGTGCCAAGAGTCACGGCCCAGTCCCCCCAAAACAACTCCGGCTGAGTGGGAACAGCCTGCTGGTCCTTGGTCTAGAATCCACATTGATTTTGCTGGCCCAGTGGGGTCTCAGTATTTTTTAATAGTGGTTGATGCCTTCTCCAAATGGTTGGAAATAATAGCAATGAACAACATAACCACAAGTGCCACTATCAAGGTATTGAGCAGACTGTTTGCATCCCATGGTTGCCCAGATCTCGTAGTGTCTGACAATGGGCCACAGCTAACAGCCAGGCAATTCGAATTGTTCCTAGATGGCCTAGGGGTCAGGCATGCCCTCATCTCGCCTTATTCGCCCTGGGCTAACGGATTGGCAGAACGTTACGTACGGGTGGCAAAGGAGGCATTGCGCAGGTCAGGCCCTGGGGATGTGCAACAGAACTTGGACCAATTCTTACTCACCCAACACATTACCCCTAACTCGCACACACATGTAAGCCCTGCAGAGTTATTGATGGGAAGGAAGTTGAGGTCACCACTAGACAGGTTAAACCCAAGATTCTGTGTTAATAATAACCAAAGGTGTACAAAACCTGAAAGAGAAATGTATTTGGGACAAAATGTATATGTAAAAAGTTTTGATGGAAATGTAAACTGGATGAAGGGAATTATTGTTAAGCAAAATGCACCTAAGACCTATGTTGTTAAACTAGAGGATGGTCGTTTGTGGAAACGACACATAGACCACATTCGGAAGCGAACAGAAAATCAATTGCCACAAACCGCTGACATGGACTCTCCCCCTTCAACAGACTTTAGTACATTGCCCGAAATAAGAGACACGCAAAGAGACTTATCGGGCCAGGGGGAACCATCCAGCGACGCCGAACCATCCTCGTCCTCCGAAGCCTTCGTTGGGCCCGCCAGGCCAAGTCCGCCACACCGGGAGAACAGCGGCGAGCCATCCTCCACAGTCGGTGGCGAAGGAGAAATTGAACTGCGCAGGTCAGCGCGAGCTCCTCAGAGGCCCCACCGATTGGACGACTTTGTCACATGGCTTTCTTGATGGATGTGTCCAACTATGAGGGAAGGGGTGTTGTATCCTGTAATGGCTACCTTGTAACTCTGTAAATAGTTTGTTCCTCTTTCAGCGCTGTCTGAGCCCAAGCAGGAAGTCGCTCCTGATTGGCTCAGACGCGGCCGGCTCTAGCTTTGGCGGGAACCGCAAATATATAAAAGGAGCGGTTTCTCCAGGCAGAGTCAGTCGGTACTCGCTGAATTGTCACTTTACCTTGCTGAGCTGTCACTTGTTCTCTGAGCTGAATTAAAGTACCGATTGCTCAAAACCCTGTCTCTGGGTCTACTTCAATTGACATACAAGCAACCTCAGATATCTCACCCTCTGGCTATAGTTTGTAAAACAAAAACTTAACTTTTCTGTCTGCTTTTTATTTTCCATTTTTATTATTTTATATTTCAGGTTTGACAAATGAAAAGTGTATGAAGTGGCTGTAGAATCTTCCCTCCTAGTTGTGTTCTTTGGGATTCTTTACCAGACTTCGTTGTTTGTGCTGAAGTTGAATTAGCAAAGCAAACTGAAGCAAATAAGAAAAAATATAAACGCTTTTATCAATATATTCACAAAAACAACTGTATTTTAACTTGATGAAGTTCAAAACCGTAAAATGTGTTGGAAGGCATACCCTGGAGACAAAAAAAATTCTGTATCCAATCACACTTAGTCAATAAAGAATATTCTATTTTAAAAATCTCTTGTGTTGCAGCACCTACAACTTCTGGAGGCAAGTCGTTCCACTGGTTAATTGTTCTCACTTCTTTGCCAGGAAGTTTCTCCTGATTTCTTCTAGGTGTCTTCTCTCCTTGATCCATTTCTTCTAGGTGTCTTCTCTCCTTGATCCATTTGAGTTCAGGAGTTTCGCCAAGCGATTTTTGTGCAGACATATGTGTGCATTTCAATATATAGAATTAGCCCCGATCAGAATTGATTCCAACATCAATTTGGATGGGACAAATCAAATCAAGGCTCCCCATTTGCTTCAAACCCTTGCGTTGAACGGGATTAATGTTCCGAGCTGATTTGAACAGGCAAATTAGATCAGATAAAATTTTGCAAATCCATTTGCACACTTTTTCAGCCGGGGCGTTTTTTGGGGGCCATTTGAGGGTTGGTGGGTGAGAAGGAGGGCGGGGTGGAAAATAGGTCACCCAGAGATCTTTGGATAGCCATTTCAGAGCCTGGTCCAGGAGATTAAATTTATCTCAGGCCTCTAACGTCTCCCGGTCCTGCCTGTAAGTAGGAAGGCCCCCACCTCTGCCTAACCTCCTGCACCAAGCTGATATAGCAATTAGCTATGCTTGCACCATGAAAAGGCTGCCACCGCCCTCCGACCAATTGCCAGCCCTATCCAGAGACAACTGCAAAGAGGAAGGAAAACCTTGGCGCCGGCAGGGTGTATTTGGGGTCACCCCGCAGCTGAATATACGAAATAATATGCTGTGTCACGTCAACCAGAACCTGGGGAGAAAACGGTGTGGGGGTGGATGGATACACCGCCGTCCAAGCCGGCTTGCAAGGTGGGGAGGAGATGCAGTAAATCAAACCTCGGGGGTGGGGGGGTGGCTGTCGTGGCATCGGATGGATAAAGACCATGCCGCAGCTTGACAGATCCAAGTGAGTTGGGGATAGAATGTTTCAAGGGCAAAAGAGGAAAGATTTTCTTTCGTTCTCCCTCCTCCCTTGTAATTCTTGGGCACTTAAGTACAGGTGGTCTCCCGTCTGTACTTAAAAGCAACAGCAGAAATAAGAAGGGACACAAGGAATTTGATCGAGGGGTGGGGGGCTCTGTGCTTGATGCACATCCCTTATGGAGCGGGAAATCCAGAAATTAGGGAATTTTATTCAAAATCATCTGGGAGATCTATTGTCTTCCCTTCCCTTCGCCTTCTTTCTTTTCCTTTCTTTCTTTCTGTTATTTTTCCTTTCTTTTTTTCTGTTATCTTTCCTCTTCTTTTTTCTGTTTCCCTTCCTTTCCTTTCCTTTCCTTCTTCATATTTCCTTTCCCTACTTCATCCATCCTTTCCTTTCTTTTCCCTTCCCTTCTTCATATTTCCTTTCCCTTCCTTTCCTTTCCTTCTTCATATTTCATTTCCTTTCCCTTCTTCATCCATCCTTTCCTTTCCTTTCCCTTCCCTTCTTCATATTTCCTTCCCTTCTTCATATTTCCTTTCCTTTCCCTTCTTCATCCATCCTTTCCTTTCCCTTCCCTTCTTCATATTTCCTTTCTTTTCCATCTGTCCAAAATTAGCAGCATGCCTTTGCAAGATATTGTGAGAGATTGATTGATTGATTGACTTGCAACCAAGGTAAGATGTTGTAAGATATACACTGCTAAAAATAAAATAAAATAAAGGGAACACTTAAACAACACAATATGACTCCAAGTAAATCAAACCTCTGTGAAATCAAACTGTCCACTTAGGAAGCAACACTGATTGACAATCAATTTCACCTGCTGTTGTGCACATTCAACTTTGTACAGAACAAAGTATTCAATTGAGAATATTTCATTCATTGAGATCTAGGATGTGTTAGTTGCGTGTTCCCTTTATTTATTTGAGCAGTATATATATCTCCACATACACACATACATACACCTATATATCCTGAGCACCTCAATCAAAAATACAAGGCGAAGCAGTCCCACTCTGCAGGAGGAAGGCACAATAGCTCTGTGTTGTGATTCCAAAATAAATGTGAAGCACATTCTTGGCCAGGCAAATGTTCCAACAGCCTCCATGGAGGTTGGTGAAAGTCAATAAAAAGGTTTGAATTTTTTTTTTTAAAAAAAGGTTTGAAGGAGCAAAGAAGTGTTGCAAAACCAGGGCACTAATAAAATCAAAAAAATCCCTGGATCCACCGGGGTTCGAGAAATAAATGGAGCCTCTCCCCCTTCGCCACCACTTCCCATAAAATTTACATCCTCTGGAACTGGCCAATATAAACAGCAAACTACATACACAACTTTGCTCGGAGATCTTATTCTGCAAAGAACGGTGTGCAAAGAATGGGTCTTCTTCCTCCTGCGGAACCTAATTACGAGTAATTCTTGGGTTACGACCAAAATTGAGACCAGAATTTCTGTTGCTAAATGTGACAGTGAAGGGAGTTTTGCCCCGTTTTACGACCTCATTAAGGAAATCACTGCAGTTGATAAGTAACAACATGGTTGTTAAGTGAATCTGACTGGCTTGTATGATCCCAGCACACTACGACGGTCATAAACGTGAGGCAGTTGCAAGGGTTTGAATTTTGATTGCATAACTGCTATGGGGATGCAAAATCAAGCAGGCCTTGTCTTTTTTTTACCTAGGTCTCGTTAAACAGATTCAGTTGATACAGGTGGGAGGATCCAGCTGTTTTGATCTGAGCTTCCAAGATAAGCAAAATTGGACCGGATTAGTACTTGGGATTAGATTTAAGTACCATGGAATATTTTGGGCTCTGGGGTTTTGACTTGAAGAAGGCAATAATTGCATTGCTGTCATGAAATTTTCACGTTTGTCTGTCTGTCTTTATCTATCAAATAGATAGATAGATAGATAGATAGATAGATAGATAGATAGATAGATAGATAGATAGATAGATAGCCGCCCCGAGTCTTCGGAGAGGGGCGGCATACAAATCCAAATAATAAATAAATAATAAAATAAAGATAGATAGATAGATAGATAGATAGATAGATAGATAGATAAGATAGATAGATAGATAGATAGATGATAGATAGATAGATAGATAAGATAGATAGATAGATAGATGATAGATAGATAGAAAGATAGATAGATAGATAGATAAGATAGATAGATAGATAGATAGATAGATAAGATAGATAGATGATAGATAGAAAGATAGATAGATAGAAAGATAGATAGATAGATAGATAGATAGATGATAGATAGAGAGATAGATAGAAAGATAGAGAGAGAGAGAGAGAGATACACTAGATAGATAGATAGATAGATAGATAGATAGATAGATAGATAGATAGAATACATAGATAGATAGATAGATAGATAGATAGATAGATAGATAGATAGATGATAGAATATATATTTGTATGTATGTATGTATGTATGTATGTATGTATGTATGTATGTATGTGTGTATGTAGGGATGTAGGGATGTAGGGATGTATGTAGGGATGGAGGGATGGACAGGCAGACAGACAGACTTGAAAATATCCATGGAGTTTCCTCTCTCCCTCCCTCCCTTTCTCTTCCTCTCCAATCTACCTACGTATTCATCCTGATCTATATTATTTATCTACACTGTCCTGAGTCAGTTGAGATGGGCAGCATAGATGTGTAACAAACAAACAAACAAACAAACAAACAAACAAACAAACAAACAAACAAAGTATGTACAGTATCCATCCATTCTTCCTTCCTTCCTTCCTTCCTTCCTTCCTTCCTTCCTTCCATCCATCATTTGGATTCTTTACTACATGGCCTTTTTCTCTTCCCCAACACCCATTTTAAATTCCAAACCAGTGTTTCTCAACCTCATCCCCTTTCAGACTTCAGCTCCCAGAATTCCCCCAAATATATTGGGCAGAATATCCAGCAAGCCACATTTTATGCTGTAAAGCTGGAGGTTTTGAATCACTTCTGGTGGAAAAGATATCTTATATATTAAAAAAAAGACCCCCAAGGTCTTAAAAAAAAATACATGTGATTAAAGTGTTTTCAATCTACAGCACAATATAGAGGGATAGAAAGAAAAAAATTAAAACTATTGGAATTTTTGGAAGGGGCCCTGGGTAGAACAATTGTCCATTTAGAGGTATTTGGCTCTGATATATGTATGAAATACCTGCGTGAAATCAAGTTTTGCAGCTGTGAAAATGGTGATCCTGAAACTCGATTACAATTTTTAAAGGTCATTGGAAATATACAATGGATCTTCCTTTCTATCATATAAACATTCCCCAAGACAAAAGTGACTTTCTTCACTGGCTCAATTCCATTTATTCATTTTTCAACAAGGGTGATTTCCCCCCACCTCTTTCACTGCGTGCTGTGCTAGTTAAAGGAACATCTTAATCCAATCTAATCTAATCTCTAACGTGTTCCTCTTTCTCAAACAGGATTGTGGCTGCCCAACGAAGATGATCTGGGGACAGGAGGCTAAAACGCACGAAGAAGAATGGTTGCAGGAATTGGGTAGGGCTGGTCTGGAAAAAAAGAAGGGGCTGTCACAAAGAAGAAGGGGGCACTGTTATTTTGAACCGCTGCTAACTGAATGGTTATAAGTTGAAAACTCCCTGTGACTCACCTATTTACCCAGCTTTGGCCATTGGGAGAGAGGGAGGGAGAGAGAGGAAAAGATGGGGAGGGAGGGAGAGTTGGGAGAGAGAGAAACAGAGAGGAAGGGAGAGAGAGGGAGGGAGGGAGAGAGAGAGGGAGGGAGAGGGAAAGAGGGAGGGAGAGATAGGAGAGATGGAGGGAGGGTGAGAGGGAAAGGAGAGAGAGAGAAACAGGGATGGAGAGAGGGAGAGAGAGGGATGGTGGGAGAGAGATGGGGAGGGAGAGAGGGATGGGGAGAGAGGGAGGGAGAGAAACAGAGAAAGGGAGAGAGGGAGAGAGAAAGGGGGAGGGAGAGAGAGATGGAGAGGGAGAGAGGGATGGGGAGAGAGGGAGGGAGAGAAACAGAGAAAGGGAGAGAGGGAGAGAGAAAGTGGGAGGGAGAAAGGGAGAGTTGGATGGCGAGAGAGAGATGGGGAGGGAGAGAGAGAAACAGAGAAAGGGAGAGAGGGGAAGAGAAAGAGGAGGGAGAAAGGGAGAGATGGACGGCAAGAGAAGAGAGATGGGGAGGGAGGGAAGGAGAGAGAGATAGAGGGAGAGAGAAACGGAGAGAGGGAGTGAGTGAGAGGGATGGAAAGAGATAGATACACATATACTTGTGCCTAAACACAGCAGTTCACAGCATTGTTCACAGCTGAATGCCGAATGCCAGACCAAAATAACTCGGTTGCCTCTCAGCAGGTGCCAGATATAGTCTAGGATGGAGGGCTGGGGGACGTTCTTGCCACATTTTGCCTTGGAATCCAGTTGCTGCACAACAGACAATGTGCCTTTTGTTCAACTG
Organism: Erythrolamprus reginae; assembly: GCF_031021105.1. Lineage (NCBI taxonomy): Eukaryota > Metazoa > Chordata > Lepidosauria > Squamata > Dipsadidae > Erythrolamprus > Erythrolamprus reginae. Next base: position 2,921,421 of record NC_091958.1, read on the forward strand.
TCCCATCCCACCAAGTAGGTGATGTTGTAATAAGCAGCTGGACCTCAAGAGTTGATCAAGAAGGTTAGGGACACAAGGCTGCCCTGATTTTCCACATGGTCATCATTAGTCAAGGATTTGTGGCCCTGGACCTCCAGGCCTGACTCCTGAGAAAAGGATGCTTGGATGTTGAGGCAGGAAAAGGTATTTGGACTCCAAAAATACCCAGTGAATCTTATGACATCTTAAAGATGCACTGGTGGTATTTAACCTCCTTTTTTTCTGAAATTTTCTTTTTTGCAAATATTTCAGCTTCCTTCTGTGAAGGAAGAAGAATAGAAGGAGTCATCCATCAAAATCACCTGTTGACTGGTCAAACGTATTTATTTATGTATTTATATCTTTCTCTCTCTCTCTCTCTCTCTTTCTTTCTTTCTTTCTCTCTCTCCTTCCTTCTTTCTTTCTCTCTCTCTCTCCTTCCTTCCTTCCTTCCTTCCTTCCTTCCTTCTTTCTTTCTTTCTTCATTCATTTAATTTATACACCACCCATCTCACTGTCAAAGTGACTCTTCAGAGCTTCAATTACCTTTTTGGTTTACCTTTACATTTTACTTTACTTTTACTTTTCTGTTTTTACTTTTACAAAAACTTTTTTTAAACTTTCCTTTAAACTTTCCTTTTTCTTTCTTTTTTTAAAAAATACTTAATATTAGGAAAATTAACCAACAAATTAAAAGCCAAGAAGACCATTGGTTGAAACGGTCATGTGAAAAATGTTTATAATAAGGCC